>NC_089816.1:21755832-22003332 GCF_029633855.1 Hoplias malabaricus | reverse complement strand
GATTCGTAAATTTTTTTAGAACATTTCTATTGTTTCCTGGACAGACAGAAATGCTTATATCAGCCGTACAGACCTGTTTTACTCCTAATGCACTAGTTATTATCCTGAAAGACCACAGGTAATGATTCATTGTTTTAGCTCTTCAGTCCCGAGTTTAAGCACCTCACAGTAATGCAGTATTTCAGGTTTGCTGTACCGCTCGAATGCTTCAGTATCTTCCAGTTTTATGGTTTGTGCATCAAGCCACCAGCCTCAGTGTCAGATGACTGAAAGCACTGGACACCCAGTCACTGTTCCCTGTTGGTTTTTAGTTATATTTCATAACAAGAGCATTTTGTCTAGTTTCCTGTACTTGCCTGAGCTCGGGTGGAATCAAAGAAGCTGTGGTTGTCCATCTGTTTGCAATGCCAGTAACGCTTGGCTTACACTAAACACATAAAGTCTGTTCTCAGAAACAGAAACTGCACCCTATTCACAATATAGGGCACCATTTTGTAGGAGTGTCTGAAAACCTAGGGCAGAATTTCCAGTGAACTCAAACAATCTCACAACGCACTGCGTACGACCCATGTACAAAACTAATGTAAAAAATACAAAGTCAGTAGATGGCAAGATCTGAGGTTTAACTTTATGGGGTTATGGATGTGGGTTCACAATTTGGCAAACAACAGGTCGCTGATAACCTTTCTATCTACATCATAAATGATTATTGATTAGGTTTAATGTGTTTACTACCTAATTAATAACCATTAATAAACAGACTGTAAATCTGTTATAAACCTTTATAAGTTTAGTCTTATTCTAAAGTGGTACACAGGTGTAAAACTGAATTAGGATTGATTTTACAACGTTCAAATCCACATAAATCATATGAGTGGAGATCAGGAGGACAAATAAAACGTAAGAAAGAGTCCGTTTTATTCTAAGAAAGCTGACTCAAACTCAAACACACTTCCTGTAAGATTGCGCAGTTTTCTTTCAATTGCATAACAGAATTCCTCAACCAGAGTTCAGGCTTCTCAGGAAGCGCACACTCAACCAGGTTCAACTTTGTAAAAAAACACCTCTTCCTTGTAATAGCTCCACATAGCGTAGGTATTGAAAGCATATCAAAATGTGGCCATGCGGAGCGGAGTGATTACAGTCAACAACAGCTACTACACCTCATTTATTTACAGCTGTTTGAAAGGTTTGGACGCTCCAGGTAAAATGACATGTTTTGTTGATATTCTAAGTGATTTTTGAAGGCCAAACGTTGCATACTACTCTGTACGAACAAATGTATAACCAATATAATATTGTGCAGTATGTAAAAAACAGGGCTGACTGGTTTGGTGTCTTTGAGTGTTGAATATCAAACGCATTTGATGAACGCAGCTCTAAAAATAGCACTGCTCTGTACGTGTGATCTACTGGGGCTTGATGAACTCAGGGAGTTGCTTGTGAACTGTATGTAGTTAAGTTTAGCTAAGGCTAAATTCAAGCTTTTCCTGTAACCCTGCCCTTTTAGTCCTGAGCTCCTCTCCAGGGATGTAGCAACATCCTGTCTCCCACCCTCCTACAGTATGCTTACAAATCATAATGTTTCCCCTGACCAGTGAAAAAGAAAATCACCTTTTACATACAGTGTCTTAATACGACTTAGTACTAAGGCTTTTCAAGAAGCTAAGGCTTTTTCAATGGACGTCAATGTAAAAATAATTAGTTCCAAGTAATTTTGGAGCATTTCTCTAGGTCCATTCATAAATGACATGACAGGACAGCTGCTGTGATGCTGAAATGATGCATTAAATTAAATTTACAAAAATGGGGATCCATGTTTTCTTTGGACAGTGACCAAAGTGTTTTTAAAAACCTGTTTACCCACAATGAATTGGGTGAAGTGCAGTCTAACACTCTCACCGTTTGATGTTCTGAGGCTGGGTGAAGGCGATGAGAACGTAATCCCCTCTCATGGGGTTCAGACCCCAGAAGAAGTCCTGTCCCTGGTAAGCCCTGACCAGTGAGTGACCCTGATAATCTTTCAGACTGGTGCTCAGGACAGCAGCAGGGTTAGAGTGGGCCTTGAACAGAACCTGCTTTCCGAAGTCTTTATCCTGACACACACACACAAAATATTCAAACAAGGGTGTTTTGTGTAAGGTCACAGTGAGCAAAAACACGATTCAAATTCTAGCTAAAACTCAATAAGCTCCTCAGAGCTCACCACTACAGTCATAAATAACTAGGAAATGACCAAAATACAAGAACAGAGGTGAAAACATCACTAACTTTCAGTTTCTGTATTTTTCCAGGCAGGGAGGAGTGCAGGCCCACATGCTGAAACAGCGAGGGCTTAAAAGTGTGCTTAAGTTTGGCCTTCTCACTGCTGCAGTGTTTCTGTGAACAGGAACAAACCAAAACAACAGAGCATTTAAAATCGAGAAAACATTAGTGTACTACAAGCTCATATTAATCAGAATCTAAAATGGGACAGTCATTAAACAGGAATCTTTAAAAGTCATCCAGGGTTTACTGTGAATTCCCAGATAATTTCAGCATGATTTTACAAATCAACCTCAAGTTATAACATGAAATGTTTACAATATACTGCCACTATTTTTAGGGGACATTATTTGAATAATTACCTTCAATATCGCCTCAGATACAATAATTCACAGAGATACTTTTTAGGAATTATTAATAGGACTAGAGCATTATGTAAGAAATGTATCATCTTACACTATCCTTCTCAGGGTTACAAACTTTGACCCAGAGGATGTGATCCAGTAGCCAGTCAATAGGCTTGTCTTTGTGGAACATCAATATAAACTCCACGATCCAGGGCAAATCTGCAGCTCTGAAAAGTTTACCTGTAATAAAACCCCAAAGTAGGTGGATGAGAATCAGTCACAGTGCCCTTCAAAAGGTTTAGATCTCCGTTGGGTCTCCACCTGGGTGGGACTGTTTTCTATTCATTTCAGAACTGCTGCTGCTGTTATGATGAAAGCATTACTGTTAGTGTGTGGGAGCCAGTGTGTGGTTGGGTGTGTATTAATGTGTTCTGTTCCTGTGTGTAGAGTGTTCTTTAAAGGCAGATAACAGAAGGTTTCTTCTGTGGTGTCAAGTTACTTCAGTGTGTTGTGTTCCCTCACTGCTCTGTGGAAACTGGGCTGAGAAGGAGCGGTGTGCTTTTGTGACCAGTGACACTACTTCACCTATAGCCTGAAAGATACAGGACATCATACAGCTACTGAAATAAAGAAGTTCTGTTTCAGCGTTAATATTTAATTACCATCAGCCAAAAGGCAGAGGTATTTGATTGAAAATTAATAAACTAATATAAATGATACTGTCTGCATGTGTCTATGTGTAGTTTTATCTGTGAATTATTTAAAGCTGTTGACTCTGAGGGACATGAGAAGAACATTATAAAAAAGAGAAGAGGGGGAAAGATGCAAAAAGATGAAGTCAAAGTGAAGAGCATAAATAAATAGAGAATGGAAAAGAAGGGGAAAAATAGACATAAGAAAAAAGAAAAAAAAACAAAAGTATGAAAAGAAACAAATTAAAGGTAAAAAGAGAAGAGAAGACAAAACAGAAGTGAAGAAAAAACCTACCAATAAATCCCAGCTGTGAAAATTCCAGATAAAGCCATTGCTGTGTTATTACACTTTGGATATGAGTCTTTATAGAGTCAGTGTATCCTGCCTTCGCCACAATATCATCTTCCAACTGAAATTAACACACACACATACGCACACAGACAAACACAGATTAAATCTCACAAATAAATTAAGATTATAGGCCATGCCTCCATTTATTTTATTTCCTAACCGATAAGTTTCAGAAAATGTAAACTAAAAAATGTAAACCAATATTTACCAGAAAATTTCTCAGAATGTAATCAATTGATTGCTGATTTTTTTAGTGTTTCAATTCTATCATCAGCAATGATCTAATATTTTATAGTAGAGATTGTAACTGATGTAAAGAGGGTGGGGGGTGAACTGCTGATTAATGCTCTTTTATTTCAGAAGTAAATCAGAGGTGCTTTAATGTCATAGTAGTTGAAGCCTTGTTTATAACAGATGCTGAGCTTAAGCTCAAAGACGGAATAATAAGCAGGTCTCTCTACATTGTCCATGTGGGAAACATAGTTTGCCGAATGACTCAGAATGACAGACGTTGCAGATATCAGTCAAAATAAAATGACGAAATAACAGTATAAAGATCTGTTATTTTGGTTTATGAGGTTTTTGGTTAAGTCAGGTTATTGCACGTACTAAATGTAGGCTTAAAATACAGGGTGATACTGAGGGCTTACAATATTTTTAGCTTCAAAAATGATACAGATAGCCAGTGTTATTGGCTGTATGTAACCAATACAAATATTCTTTGTTACTGTGTTCAAATGAACAAGCACACCATATCTGACCTAATGTCATACTTACAATATTTTATAAAATGGTCCATGGCTCCTTTAAAACAACTTTAAAAACATATAATTATATCTTATCTTATCTCTTATATACCTCTGATCTCAGTGTCTATGGGAAGGCGAGACCTTCAGGAGATAGGGCTTGAACAGAATATTCACACAGTGGTTTGGGGTTTATTTAACTGACCAGAATAAATTGTACTCTCATAATGAAACATGCAACTAGACAATATACAGACAATACTCAGGCTGAAAACATTATACAGCTTTTGCATATCATTTAACCAGCTCTGATCCTGAAATGAATAGGTTATCACCTGAACATAATACGTGGCCTTGTGTTGCGAATACAGCATGAGGAAACTGTAATCCAGGTTTTGCTTTGTCCTCCACCTGGAACCACAAACGGAATGCACACATTTATGGCAAACAGTAGGTTCCATATGAAAATACAAAGCAAATTTGATCACTCAGACACTAACACAAACACTTTTACAA
This sequence comes from Hoplias malabaricus, assembly GCF_029633855.1. Lineage (NCBI taxonomy): Eukaryota > Metazoa > Chordata > Actinopteri > Characiformes > Erythrinidae > Hoplias > Hoplias malabaricus. Next base: position 21,998,414 of record NC_089816.1, on the reverse strand, counting down.
TCCTCAAACATAAAAAGAGTGGTATAAGCTCATACTTCACTCTCTCCTTTGAGTCACCAAAGGTCTCTTTCAGGTTAGAGAAATTTGGGTAAAAGTAGGGTGAGGGGGAGACGACTTCAACTAGACCTGACTTCACATCATCTGGAAAGCTAGAACACACACACACACACACAAACAGAGGATATAGTTGATTACTTAAAACAAATGACATTTATTATAAAGGCATATTCTAAAGTCATATCATACATATTTTATTAATTTAATTATTTATTCATTTAAAACCAAAACTTTGGTACCAGTAAACCTTGAACTTTAGCTAAAGGTCTAGTATCAATGGTTCGTTTATGATTCTTGGAATCTGCTCACAGTTAATAGCTCCACAATTGTGCAAAATTGTAATCTGTTTATTGTAGCAACTGCAGCTTAATTCAACAATTCTCTGCTCAGGTGAGGATAACCAATCACCAAAAACATCAGTAATATAAGCTACAATAGGCTGATGTGTTTATTTTACTAATCCTTCCTGTTTAAATTATAAACTAATTTTTTAGCCTATATGCGATACATGTATGAGAAAATATGTGTTTAACTGCATATCTGTGTGTGCACTCTATTATTTCCTCTCAGAACAACAAAAAAAATGTAATTACGTTAAGCTATCGTTAGCATGCAAGCTAATGTATGAGTTCAAAATAATATATCCTGAAAAATGGAAGCATATGTGTATGAGCACAAAACAATGCAATATTATTTTACATCAGCCAATAAAATAATTAACGTAGTTCTTAAACTTAGTACATTAACCTACTGAGAAGCTTTAAAAAGGTTATTATGATTAGGGTTTTCTAGACATTTCTTGTTTCTGTTAGCGTGGAAATCTAGATGCTAAACGTACAGCAAGATCCCACACACAAGATAAGAAAAAGGAGATACAGCTCAGTCTCTGTCTGCTCTCTGTGTTCTAACACACTCACACACACCATGACACATGACAATCTGCAGGACATTAGTAGCCCATACACAAATAACGCCTGGTCCTCATAACAGATTTATCTCTGACATTCGATAAGCCTGCAGTCTCTGCAACATATCGGGTTCCTGCTTTTCCACTTTTTCACAAAACATCCAGTTTCAATAGGTTTTTTATTTGGAAATTAATAGGAATCTTAATGAAATCGTTGAGTTTATTTACCAGAAGACTGATGCAGTTTAGAAATTGTTGATTAAAAAATAAATGTACCCAGAAACCTTATCAACTCATCAATCAAAAATAATTTTTTATTTTTTTCAGGAAATATTCCACACCTCCAAATATCAGTACTAGAAGTTTTCTGCATATTTTCTGGGATGGCCAGTCCATTGTTCTGAGAACACCATTCTAAATTTTATTTGACTATTTGTAATGATTTGACAATACTTTTGATCATTCCTTTTTATTTTATGTTAAAATATTAAGTATAAATATAAATATGTAGACTACAGTGTCAAAAGTGTATTTAAAAAAATAACATAGTATTAAGTTAATAGAGAGTACTTACTGATTTGCTGTGTTTCATCACTCAGAAAGTAGTGAACATTAAGATTTAATGCTAATTACCATGTGCACATCCTGTAGGCATTTATATTGTGTGATGTCATAGATGTTTGTTTCATGGTTTCCCCGACTTAACTTCCTTTTAAACTCAGTCTTTCTACTGCATGCATTGACACTACCACAAAACTGAAATTGCATGCCCGAAATAGTGAGCACAGGCCAGGAAATGTGATGCCAGTAGGGAAAAATTATTCATCATAATATAGCGAAAATTGTAATATCCAATGTGACCAATATTGGGCTAATCCCTTTAAACATAATAATATTATTATTCAGATATCAGTTTCAAAACTTACAAAATTGTATAATAACTCACTTCTTTTCAATGCTCTCTACCACACTGCTCACAAATGCACTGTCAATCTGTGAAAGGAAAAGAGGTCCATTAGTTAAAGTGTAAAGGAAAGGACTAAAGAAAGTGAAAAGGAAAGAATGTGTAGATAGGAATGTAAAAATACAGATGTGAGAAGTAGATAAGAAGTTGTCAACTAGAAGTAAACATCAAAGCTGTTGATCACAGGCCCATATTTGATTCACTTGATTAAAAAATATCTTAGATCCAGTTCTGTAGAAATGATTGATTTAGTTTAATTTCATTTGAGACAAAACTACATTTTTAATCATAATCTCATCCTTCTGTTCCTACTAAAGTGAGAGCTTTTCTTGGTTCTGATATCTTGATGTTGAATAAAAAATATGCAGCGAATGCACAATTTTGGCATTGTGTGCACCCAGGCCGAATCTTCCAAGAGAAGTCCACCTTCTTGTCCACCTTGTGCAGGTCTGTTGTGTAAGTCAGGTGCATATTTCACTCTGTCATTGCTTTGAAGAACAGGGCCCTCCAGGGTAATATTACCCTGTTATTCTTCTGCAGACAGTAAAATCCCCAGGGTCTAATTATCACATACGGTATTGAATGAACATTTCTTGTATCTGTAGGGCAGCGTAAAATTTAATTCAGCATCAAATATTTGGCAGTGTGTGCAGAAGGCCGTTTGACCTGATCTGGACAATGTCAGCAGGAGCGCCGGTGCTAACCCCCTTCAGCGACCCGTAAGCTGAGACTGGGCTGGGTCCGGACACCCGGCTGGTGGTTGAAACAGAAACGGTTTTCACATGTGCGCAGGTGTCAACACTTTCCTCTTTAGTGAACTTGCTCACACTGAATGAACCCAATTCTACTACAAATTTAATGAGAAATAAATTGGACAATGAATGGCAGATCATAAATCTCTGCTTACCTCTGCAACAAAGACCACGATGACAACATCATTCTTCTGCTCAGCTGTTAAGTCAAAGAGGAGGGAGCTCAGTGTGTTGACCAGGTAACTCTGCTTCTGTCTGCGCACTGTAGGTACAGCTAACACTAGGGACACTGTCCCAGACACACACACACACACACACACACAGAACACAGAGACACACAAACACAAATACAAACATAAATTAGGATGAATGTGGAGCAGTGGAGCTGTGCTTTTTGGATTCACAGTAAACTGCTGAATAATTTTGAGATAACTTGCAGAAAACCAACAAACAGTGGCGGAGCAAGTGTTTGCAAACTCTTAGCCATGTAGGAAACATGCCAGTGCAGATACTGACCTCCATTACGGCCCTGGCCCACGTGGACGATGGGCTCCAGGCTATTTGGATGCTCTCTCAGGTGAGACAGGTACAGGAGGGCGTTGGGCTGGACAGACAAGAAGTGCAAGTTGGCACTCTTCACTCCTGGCTTTGTAGCTGGGGGAAATGAGAAGAGGTGTATGAGTTTACGAGTTTCGGTGGGGGGATAGGTGTGTGTGTGTGTGAGTTTTCATCACATATCATATTGTCACTGTCAGGACAAAACACAAAACTATGTATCTCCATTTTGTCGCTGTTATTTTTCATGTATCTACCATTTTATAATGAACAGAGTAATAGAATTCCTCCAAAGTTTCTTGAAATAAATTATTTCAAGGTTTAATTCTGAAAGAGAAAACATGTTTTCATGGTAATGTCCACTAGTACGGACCACGCCTGTAGAGGCTGAAACAGGGAGGTGAAGTCAGAAGTCTTTGGGGAGGAGTAAAGGGCGGCTTATGAATGTGTATGAAGCCGGACCCCCGTTGGATCAATGAATATGAGAAAAGGGTGGAGACGAGGTGGGAGCAAATGTAAAACAGGAGACTCAGTGGGTTTGATAATGGCCGAACACGGCATTTCATCAGCAGGAATGACCGGGGTATGCGGGGTATATATAGGGCTGAGAGGAGGAGTTGGGCATGGTCCTACTCCCAAAATTATGTTATTACATAACTTCAAATATATATATCCTTAAAGTAAATTTATATATATATATTTATATTTGTGCACAAAACACTTTGCTTAAAGAACTTACCCAATGAGATGTTGGAGGTGAGAGTGAGATTATTTCCAGTGACAGTTAAGTTCTGCAGGTTCTCCAACACTTGAAGCAGCTTCAAAGACAAGGCCTCTCCACGCTTCTCAGCTCTCACCAGCCTCTCATAGATGTTCTGGAGATCCCCTTTTGGTTCTAGAAAAATAACCAGATCACACTCACACACAGCTCTGTCAAGCACAATGCAATGGATTTGATATGGATTACAAAAGTGCTACTAAAGCTAAGATCTGCTGTTAACAGCACTTATACATTTTTATACAGATACTATGCAAAAAAGAGAGCTGAAAAAGATCTCCAAATAACACCAATTTAGAAAGAACTGCTTTATAAGCTCTGCACACAATTATTAAAACTGGCATAGGAACCTAAGAACATTTAAACTATGTTTAATGGCATTTTACCATGGCATTTTATTGGTGTACTGGGACAAAGACCCTGTTTCCTTGTTTTGTGCAATTGTTCATGAGGAAATATATTCACACATTGAACAAAGGGCAGAATCCAGGCTGTGGACAGTTTTGAGTTTGAGGAGGTTGATGACTCTTTTCTCTCGCTATGCAGGTTACCACACAATGTATCACATTTCCTGTTGGTTTCCCTGCTTTATCTGTTAGTGGGTACAATGATTTCTCTAATGAAGTGAAAAATGGCATGGTCCTAGAGCCAATTTACACAATTCTTTGCAATCCAGAAATTGCCTCGTAAGAACAGCATTACCATTAGTCCCCCTAAGTCTGAATCTTCTGATAAAACAAGCAGATAAATGATTTAACTTGAGATAACTATGTGGTACAGATTACGAGACACAACCCTGAACAGAACAAAACATTTTAAGAGGATTAAACATGTGTTTAAAATGAAATATGATGAATGCTTGGAACTGAATAAAACTTTTATAGACATATTTTGCAGTTACACTCTAATTAATGCTGTATAGGGTTAAATAAAATGAAAAGATCTCCCCACTCGATGGAACTTAAGTCAAACCAAGTACGTGTTTTTATTAGGCTGGTAGTTACACATGGCAGTGGCAGTGATGAGATTGGAACTAAAAATTAATTTGATTTAATACATTCCCTAGTTATTTAGTCACGTTTTAATAACTGTTCTGTAGATTTAAGAACAACATTTTTCAATTTGCCAAATTAATATATAAAAGAAAAACAAAAAAACATAAAAACTAAGCATTAGTACAGTGCATTCATGATCACTAACATCGAAATCGCCATCGTGATTCATCTAAACTCAAATGTACTACTGGATACAATATTATCCCTTTTTCCTGATGGAACTCATAATGAATGCAGCAACCAATAAGTTCTTCCTGATCTCCATTTTCAAATTACACAACATGTAGATTATTTTATCTTAAATAAAAAACAAAGGACTGGGTGAATGTATGGATTTTGTGTGGATTTTCTTACACAAAAAAATGCTTTAAAGCGTATTTGTACGTATTTGTACACATAATAAAGTGTCTTCTGTGTTACCAGAACATCACATGGTAATTAACAAAACAAACTTCTGTCTACCACCGCGACCCTGAAATGGAGAAGTGGAAAAGAAGGTGATGATGATGATGATGATGACTTCTGTCTACAATGAATTTCAACATGATGTGCAATTAACTGAAAAGTTTGACAAACTTAAGCAGCTCCAGTTAGGCCCAACTTACCTCCTATTATTCACTTTTACAAAAGGAAACTCAAAACCTCAAACATGTCACAGGTTTCTGTGGTCACAACACACACTTTTTTATACATATATTGTAGAGGTCATTACATTGACTTACATTTGTTTTATGAAGATTTAACTGTACCTTCTCCAACTGGTTTTAGCCTGTAACCCCACATTAGCACGTCTTCATCTTAAAATTTAATCATTTAATTTGTGTGGACTAGCTTGTATCCCAAACTAGGAAGAAAAAACCCTGACTGTATCTTTAAAGGGTCCCCAGGTCGAGATAGAGTCCTGGTAGCCACACGTCTATGAACTACAATAACTCGAGAAAAGAGAAAAGCTGACTACTTTTTTTTTACTTTGTAGTAATACCAAAGGGAAGTGTGTGTACATATGAGTAGAAAGTTAGTTCTTAGTACTGTTCTTGAGATATTACTTTGATTTATACAAAAAAAATAGGGTCAAATGTGTACATTTGGTTTCAACCTAAATAAGACACTTAGTTTACACACACAATAGTAAATAAAAAAACAACTTTTTCAGTGTCGAATAGCGGAGAAGCAGACTTTAGGAATGTTCCGTTCCCTTTTCAATTTAAAGTGGAACGGAAAATTCTAATAAGAAAACCCTCTGAAGTTTTCTTGCACCTTTATTCTGAGTGCTGTCTCTCTTTTTAGAGAAGAAATCGAAACTAAGTATTCTGGGCTACATTTCCATGAGGCTTGTATCACAACGCTTACCGTGTCGAACAGCCTGCCAGGTCACCATAAAAATACAACCGCAGAAAGTGAGGACTAGTGTTAAACATTTGCCATAACTGCGCCTCATCTCAGTCCTCACAGGTCCAGCCACAGTCCGGTGTTAAAACAGGAAACGTCCCTTCAGTTCAGCTCCAGTTTTGATCATGTCAGTCCTGGACTGAGGACACGGATCATCTCCAGAGAGGAAGAACCAGTTGAACTGATGATGAAGAGTGAAAATAAAGTCATCCATTCATCATTCCACACGTAAACTTTTACACACACACACACAGAGAGAGAGAGAGAGAGAGAGAGAGACAGAGGGACATAAATAATTGCAGCTCTACCTCCCTCTACCTGTCATTATTCACGAGAAAACCGGCAGGGAGGGATGGGTTGACTAATATCAAAGTATCGATACTTAAAGTGTACTATGAAACGTTTAAAGGAACACTACGCATTTTTTTCCTTTAACATAACAGCTTTAAAATCACTTTGATGCCCCAGTAATTTGTAACAGGGAGCATAGAGCCTCTGTAGTTGTCACTCTGGGCTAAGCACTGGTAAAACTGCACTATGTACATTCCACATAGAGTTCAGTACAGTGCTGTAAATATGAACTACACTAGGGGGAGCCCCAAGAGCAAAAAAAAAAAATAAAAAAAAAACTCTTACATAGTGTTCCTTTAAATTAGAGAGCCCCAGTGTTTGTTTTTAATCATGTTAACATTTCTGATTAAGAGATGTGAGAGTGATCATGGTTTATAAGTGTGCATGAGACATGAGAAAAAAACTTTTTAAAGACACATAAGTGCCACTGTGTTGGAATAAACCTATTTAAAGGTTCATGTAGCTCCTAGTAACGTGTCATGAAAGGCACTCTTGTCAGGTGTTGTTGGGTACAACACAGACAGCAGCAAAAACAGCTGAGCGCAACTTCAGTAGCAGGCCCTGAATCCTCAGTTTGCTGCATTCAGTGGAACTTCTGAGAACTTCCTGCATCTTTCAACACAGGAACTGAACTGTGTACCACTCTATTCCTCTCTTTTTTGTGTCTTTTTTTTCTGGAATAAGAACTTCCGGAATCAGTAGTGTGACCCAGTCACAAAGCAACAGAGCAACAGCACCCCACCACACGACACACACAGAAGAAATTAGTTACTGAATATGAACAGATTAAATGGTAAAAGTAGTTTGCCATACTCATTTTCTAGCTAAGGTACATTGATCGAAAATACCCTTAAACTTCGGGTGACCAGATCTGAGATGGTGAAAAAGAGGACACGTCTCGGGGAGGGGAGGGAAGGGGGTGATGAACTCTCGCCCCTCGCTGCCGTTGTATGCTTAGCTGAACCTATGTGTGCTTTTTTAATTTATCCGAGAACATACATTTACGTTTCGGCATAGCTGCTCGAGATGACGGTAGGTACATGAGCTTTGCCTGACGTAAACAAGGACTACTGACGTTCAGACTGACCAATTAAATGTTTACAGAGAAGGTTATTGACAAACAACTGTAGCTCTACCGTCAGACCGTCCAATCAAAAATTCTAGGCTACTTCACGACGCCCCCTTCTCACTCAAGCGAACCAATCGGAGTAGGGGAGGGCGGGACTAGTTTGTGAACGAAACACTTCTCGAAGTTCTATGTACAAGATCCTGGCCTTGTCTCATCTACACTATCATGCTTGGCCATGCTGTTTTATCTCAGATTAACTCTGCACCTAATTTTAACTCACACTGAATCCCTGATCACCTCCTCCTTCATCAGACTCATACATCACTAATATACTACATTTACATTACTATAACCCCTTCATCTGTCATCATTTCACTTTTACTTCTGTTCTGTTCTCTGTTGTGTCTCCGGTGTCGACCCGAGGAGGATGGGTTCCCCGTATGAGTCTTGGTTCCTTCCAAGGTTTCTTCCTCGTGTGCTGAGGGAGTTTTTCCTTGCCACTGTTGCCCCTGGCTTGCTCATAGGAGGCTTGGACCCGGATCTCTGTAAAGCTGCTTTGTGACGACATTTTGTTGTGAAAAGCGCTATATAAATAAAATTTGATTGATTGATTGATTGGTTCTATGTAAGCTCTAGAAAAACAAAATCCCGGACGTTTGTCAAATTCCGCCCGGACATTTTTTTATGTCTAAAAAAGAAGACATGTCCGGGTAAAAGAGGACGTCTGGTCACCCTACTTAAACTAGAAAGATAAATATAGAGCAAAACACATTTTTATAAAATTTATTGATAACTATGGGAAATTATCATTTGAATCTTTTATTTTGTGCACATTTTTGTTCAAATCCATAATGAGCTCACACCAACTGTTGTTTAGTACTGATCAATGTTTGGGTTTCTTTGCTGCAGTAATACGTACAGTCTGAAATATAAATAGATGATAAACATGTACCTAGTGTTCATAACATTTACATATTGACAACCATAAATTACTTTGTCCAACTTTGGCATCTCTGATGTATAAAACAATTTTGAAACAGTCAGTAGTCTATGTCAGAAACTCCACTGAAAACACAGGAAATTTTTGTATGCATTGCCATCTAGTGGACTACTGACTGGTTCAATCTACACCACCATTTTTAGAGCAAAGAACTGATTCAATAAAATTGAGTTTAACCCTTGCCATGACTTCAAAGCCAAGAAGTCAGGTTTTTAAAGTATTAGTTTGGTAGTTTTGTACTGGAGCTTTGAGGAAATTGTTTCTAGCATAAAGTGGAGATTAAAATGTGTGTAATACACTAATAGTGGATAATAAGATAAATAAAAATGCATAACAGAACCTCACAGCAAAATGTTTCACATGAAACCTCATAACTGCATTTGTTTGTGTGTTTATTTGTTTATTACAGTACATTACAGTACATTACATTACATTATGTTGGAAATAGACCTGTACAAAATGTCTAACAAAACCTGGAAGACTGCCTTGATCTGTGTTAAACTGTAAACATGGCCTATAAAATTGAAAAAAAAAATGTAACCAGTTTGGTTGCAGTATTCTGAAAGAAGTGCAAACTGCTCCTAGTGTTGCCAGACACAATGTAAATCGTTACATTTCATTGATTGTCATTCGCTGTTTATTAAACTGCAGATGTATTTCATTTGGTCAAAGAATATTCAAGCTCAGTGAAGCCCAGTTTGACGTTTCATAATAATAGTTCATTCTTCTTTTTTAGGCTCTGGTTTTGTCTGCTGTTCAGGTGAACTGTGCTTATCCTTATCACAAAATTCTGAAGAGAGAGAGAGAGATAGAAAAAAAGAGCCAAAATGAGCAGCCATGAAAACAGAATATTCCTCCATGAATCGTTCTGTTCAGATTCAGTAAAAAATTTAAAATGCTACCATTTGAATTTCTTCTGACATCAATTCACAATTTGCACATTTAGAAAGCAATTAAAAGCACTATTTTTCTTGTTTTGAATACTTCATTTTTCTAAACAGCTGTTCGGTGCTGTCTGTACCGACCTGTCACACCATCGTAGGAGTACTGAGGTTCTTTTTTGAACCCAAGACACTCAGCTTGTTTCCAGTACAGATCCATATCAGACTCAGATGTTCTGTGTTTTCTCACTGTGATAGCACAGAAGAAGTATCAGATTTATTGATCATTCATTCAGTACACTGATGTTGGTCTATTTTGTTTTGTTAAAATTCTCCATTTCTTATTAATTAAATCACTTTGTGTTCTTTTATCAAGCCTCTGCTTTCATTCATCATCACCACAGCGATACCCACCGTACAGAAATAAATAAAACTCTATTGTAAGCTTAGTTACCACCACTCAAAACATGTAGCAACTACCTAGTAACGGCCTAGAAACCATCTCTAAACAACCTTGCATCCACCTTGAACACCAACCACCAGGGTCCAGCTTTAAACTTTAAGCAGTGGGGGGCACTGAATGAGGTACATAACGCATGCCACTTCTAATAATTCCACTCTCAAGGTTATTTGTGACATTATTTTGTTTTGTTCTATAAGAAGTTTTGAAGTTCAGTATGAATTACAAAGTTTAACGTAAATTCCAATGGAGCAGAAGATGTGTATGTGTGCGTCTGACTGGTGGTGGGGCTAGGACATGTTTTAATCTACTAAAGAGGGGGCACTAAAGAAAACGTTTGGGATTCACTTGCTTAAGCTCTCCAATCACATTCTTGTCTGAAATGAACAAGCTCCTGACAATTGTATCACGACGGTGGAAAAGAGCCAAGTGACTTACTGAAGAGGTAGATGGAGTTTAAGGTCTCATTCTTCATCTGACTGGTGAAGTTCATAGTGAGACAGTCAGGACATGATGGCAGGAAAGTGCCCAGTGAACTGACCCCTTTTTCTGTGAAGCAAGTTAGGCAGAATCAAATGACCTTAACACACAGTGACCAGCCTTGATTTGAAGGTTTCATTCAGCATGCAGTCAATCGGTGCAAAATTATATTATCACAGGAAAAGCTACAGAACCCATGATTCTAGTTTTGAGTGGTCAGAACACATGATCTAAAGCATTTACTTCTGATAGGTTTATCTGGGGACAGAATACAGACGAGACATAGAACAGGTGGGATACAAAAAACAAGACAATTGTTATTAATTAAATATATTATTCATTCATTGTCTGTGACCCTTATCCAGTTCAGGGTCACGCTGGGTCTGGGTCACTCACACATATGGACACTTTTGAATCACCAATCCACCTACCAACATGTGTTTTTGGACTGTGGGAGGAAACCAGACCACTCGGAGGAAACCCACGCAGACACAGGGAGAACACACCACACTCCTCACAGACAGTCACCTGGAGGAAACCCACGCTGACACAGGGAGAACACACCACACTTCTCACAGACAGTCACCCGGAGGAAACCCACACAGACACAGGGAGAACACACCACACTCCTCACAGACAGTCACCCGGAGGAAACCCACGCTGACACAGGGAGAACACACCACACTCCTCACAGACAGTCACCCAGAGGAAACCCACACAGACACAGGGAGAACACACCACACTCCTCACAGACAGTCACCCGGAGGAAACCCACACAGACACAGGGAGAACACACCACACTCCTCACAGACAGTCACCCAGAGGAAACCCACACAGACACAGGGAGAACACACCACACTCCTCACAGACAGTCACCCAGAGGAAACCCACACAGACACAGGGAGAACACACCACACTCCTCACAGACAGTCACCCGGAGCGGGACTCGAACCCACAATCTCCAGGTCCTTGGAGCTGTGTGACTACTTGCTGTGCCACCGTACCAGACAAAGTCATTCAGATTGGGATCGTGTGAGAAATGAGAGGCTGTGTTCTAGAGAAACAAGAAGTAATTGGGAACATACCATTTAACACAAAGGTGGGATATTTGTGACTCACCCGAAACCAAAACGTTGCTGTTTTTCACAGTTGCGTTGACAGTCACAAATTCACACTTTCCATTTCTGAGGGAAAAATCGGATTCTTTAGACTCAGAAACTCTAACCACTGAGCTTATGTTTAAAGCCATGAAGTAGATCTTAAAGGAGCAACTCACAGCATGTTTCCTTGGCTGAGAGTGAGTGTGTCTGTGAAGGAAGAGGGGCCAAATTCTATCCAAGAGCTGTTCACTGTCTTCAAGATGTTTGTGAACAATGGATGAGTAGCAATTCCTTCAGTAAATATCCACTTCCCATTAATCTACAAACACATCAGCATAAGACAGAAAATGTTCATATAGTGCTCTACAGATAATGACATATATGGGCAGAAGAGTCTGCCCGAATGTGTGATATTCAGAAGATCATGAGGCTGTTTATGAGGCAGCAGATTTAATGCTTTATTTTTGGTCAAATTAAGTTATTTTTTTAAAGTTAACTAAACTAAGCAGAGCTTTGTCATGTTTTTAAATTTACTTAAGTTTGTTTTTACAGTCCAGTGTAACTACTTTAGCATATTATAACCATACTTACTGAACTGTAGTCATCCTCCAGTACAAGTGGCTTTAGCAGATCCTCACAGTTTGGATCACTGGCCAGACTGAGGGTCAGCAGGCTGAGATAACAGAGAGTGGAGCTGATCAGGATGGCCATGGTGGACAGAACGTTTCAGATTCCTCTGCTGATCTGCATTAGGGACACCTGCAATTTATATTGGTTTATATTGAACGTCCCTCTGCTCTCAGTGTAAGGGTCATCACAGCTCTTCCAGAGTGATGCAACAGCACCAGGGGCGATCCAATTGGGGAATGTTGGGACTTTGCAGATTCCGAAATTGCCTTCCAAACAAACAGGTAGTCGATACACACCACACTGTTTGTATAATTTCCATAGAAAAGCATGGTCAGTCAATTGAGACATTCATGAAGCAACAACTCATGAGCTTCATTCCTCCGGGTGACTGTCTGTGAGGAGTGTGGTGTGTTCTCCATGTGTCTGCGTGGGTTTCCTCCGGGTGACTGTCTGTGAGGAGTGTGGTGTGTTCTCCATGTGAGTGAATATGTGAGTGTGTGTGTGTGTGTGTTGCCCTGCAAAGGACTGGCACCCTTTCTGGGTGTGTTCCAGACACACCATGACCCTGAACTGAATGAATGAATGCTGACCATATGAGATTTTCACCCCTACACCATGAGATAAGACTCTATGGTAAGCTGTGAACTCAGGCCAAAGTTTGTAAAAAAAAAACAAAGGTAAAAGAAAACCCATAAGTTGCATAATTTCAGAAAGTTATTTCAGGGATGACAGACACACATTATAAATCATTAACTCTCAGGAGTCATTCATTCTTGTTTACTGTGCTGGAGAGAGCTGTATTACATTCTCAGAACATTCCCAGTACAGATAGTCTAGGGGCAGAAATCAAGTGGAGCTGGGAATTTCCATTGTTTTTTATCCATTAGTTCATCTTGAGAGCTTTTTGGTATCTTTAAAAATTCATTTTTTTTAATTTAGGGTATTAAATGGTATACAGTGTGAATTTAGAATTGTTAAAATGGGAGTAAAAAAAAGAAGCTACTTTTCATGAATAATCATTTTCAGTTAGGACTATTTACAACTGCACAATTAGGGAAAATACTGTTGCGCACATTTACAGTTTCCAAAAACAATCCCAAAATGTAGCAGATCTACTCAGATATGTTTTGTGTAAATCTAGTTTGTACATTTTTTATGTACAAAGTAGGTAAAATATCTTAAGTTATAGATCAAAAAAACAAGAAGAAGTCTTGTTGAATACGATGGGGTAATAGTACAGTAAGAATCACTAAATGTCCCAGAAGTCCCTTGCTGGTTTGAGGTGCTCTGTTGAGACAGGGACAGTCCCAGTGAGTCCAGGGATCTCTCTCCTTGTGTCTAATCTGGTCAACTGCTTGCACTTTCTTTCCTTGTTGCTCCTGCTGACCAAGAGTTGAAGTCAGAGAGATCTCGCTGGGGTGATACGGAGAGGGGTGAGGGCAGTCCAACCAATCTGTGGCTAGTGGTCTGGGGTAACCCTCCTCAGGAGCGGAGCCTGGGTAAGGAAACTTCCAGTAGAAATAGTCCTTGAAGAGGTTTATGGAACCTGAAGAAAGACATGAGAAGAAGTCTTTAACCATACCATACCATACAAGCCATACAAGGCGATGTTTTATATGTGCTTCTTGTAAGATGTAAAATGCAGTTTAGACTGTAAAATAATTATACTAAATGTCCAAAAATTGTAGACACCTGCTAACCCAATGATTCTTATGAAATCAAAGTTATTCCTCTTCTTAGAAGGAACAGTGCTGTGAGAATTTGACTGCATAAGGTCACAAAAGCAGGTACAAATGTTAGATGATTAGTTATGCCATTACATCTCATCCTAAAGCCACTCCAGTGAAAGCAGTTCTCTGCTCTAAAGTGCATTTCTAGGGCGCTTTATACCCCTCTATTCCACACTTACAATGAGACAATGTGATCATAAGCCCAAATGCAGCTCCAGACACCTCTAGTGGTCAGTGCTTTTTTATGGAGATTGTACAAACAGTTTCTCTAATATATTCTCTAATTTTCAGGATACTTTTGGACTTATAATGTGGCACATGTTACTTTTATTATAACTGTATTATTATTATTATTAGTAGTAGTAGTAGTAGTAGTAGTGAATGTTACACTTGTAGTTATTCACCATCATTTTCCACGATAATTCCGCTCACTCCTCCTTCAATGAGCTCTGTCCAGACCTCACTTTCTTCTGCCAGTCCTCCTCTCTGAGACCCCCACACCACTCCCTCCTGAGGGTCCCAGTAAAGGCCCTGCCAGACTGACGTTTCTGGAGACAGAGGTTGGGGGAAGTCTTCCTGGAGAGACAGGTCCTTAAACTTCCAGAACTGAGAGCCTGTGAACACACAATAGAGGGATAGAGGAGTGGGTGCCTTTGTGTTATTTGTCAATCAAAGGGACAAACTGATTTTCAACTGAACTTCAATGGTGGAGAAATGCAGAGGCTTTTATTTTTGGAAATGTCACATTTAACTGGGTCTGATCTTCAAACAGAATTAAACTGGATGACAAAGTCAACCTTGAGCAAACAGAACAGGTCATCAGAGGATGAGGATGCTCTGATAGACTGACCACTGATGAAGATTATGGCATGGTCATCATGCCTCTCCAGAACAGCACGGAGCGGGGGCATGGAGGAAGGAAGAGCCCCCCAAAGTCTTCGCACAGACACGGCTCTGCCAGAGACTAAACCTCCTCTGTTCACCCTCCACATACTCGCACCTGTCAAACACACAGAGACAGAAAAAGATGTGTTGAAATCAGTCAATATGGGGGTGTTATTAACATATTACAGAAGGTTTATTATTAGATATTATTATATATTTGACCTATGTAACATTATTGGAGGTCGAGAGGAATAGTTGTCTGACTGATGACATGTTTTATATGAGAGAAAGAAACACTACTGATCAGGAAGGAAACTGAATGCTGCTAGTTCTATGTATAAGGTGGTGGATAAACACATAGGAAAAGAGAAAATCGCTCATATTCCTTAATAGGAATTAAAACAATGTCACCTTTGAAGAAGAAAATCTCTCCTCGGATTTTAGCAACTGCATCAAAGCTGGTGTTACAGCGATCCAGAGACGGACTGCATTTAGAGACAAAAAGAGGTCAAACAAAACAAATGCTTGTGTCATATATAACTTCATTTTTAGTCATTTTATTATTTAGAATTCCAATTTTCAGTGAAGGGTGGCACGGTGGCGCAGCAGGTATGTTCGCAGTCACACAGATCCAGGGTTCTGGAGGTTGTGGGTTCAGGTCCCGCTCTGGGTGACTGTCTGTGAGGAGTTCTTCCCGTGTCGGCATGGGTTTCAGCCCACGGTCCAAAAACACACGTTGGTAGGTGGACTGGCAACTCAAAAGTGTCCGTAGATGTGAGTGAATGTGTGAGTGTGTGTCGCCCTGTGAAGGACTGTCACCCCCTCCAGGGTGTGTTCCTGCCTTGCGCCTAGTGATTCCGGCTAGGTTCCAGACCCACCGCGACCCTGAACTGGATAAGGGTTACAGACAATTAATTAATTCATAAATCTTCAGTGAATTGTCCTAGAGATTTTTGTAGTTCCAGTGACTATACATCTTGATCTTAACAATCCAGGCGAATGTGAGTGTGTGTTTGTGTGTGTGTGTGTGTGTGTGTGTGTGTGTGATCTTGAACTCACCTGTCCAGGTGATTGTGTTTGTGTCTGTGCATGTGTGTGAGCCTCTGTGTGGCTCCTTGGTGTGGTTTCAGTTGAGTCTCGGCCTCTAGAGGAGGACTCTCTGTGTGTAGATGCTCACTTCTCTTCCCTGAAAACACACACACACACACACACACATCATTATCATTGTATCATACGAAATGCATATTATTAGGCTTTCACTGTAAATTGTTGGGCCATACGTTATATATTCATTCATTCATTCATTCATTATCTGTAACCACTTATCCAGTTCAGGGTTGCGGTGGGTCCAGAGCCTACCTGGAATCATTGGGCGAAAGGCCGGAATACACCCTAGAGGGGGCGCCAGTCTTTCACAGGGCAACACAGACACACAGACACACACACACACACACACACACACACACACACTTTTGAGTCGCCAATCCACCTACCAACGTGTGTTTTTGGACTGTGGGAGGAAACCGGAGCACCCGGAGGAAACCCACGCAGACACAGGGAGAACACACCAACTCCTCACAGACAGTCACCTGGAGCGGGAATAGAACCCACAACCTCCAGGCCCCTGGAGCTGTGTGACTGCAACACTACCTGCTGCACCACTGTGCCGCCCCATACGTTATATTATATTATTATTATATTATATTATATGAAATTGAGTTATATTATGAAATAATCACCAGTTACATACTATAATAAAATGTCATATTAATATTGATAATAAAAAAGGATATAACAAAGTGAGCTGAAAAAAATATACCATAGAGTGTGGTGATGTGTTCTCGGTCTGGAGTCCCCAGGCTAAAGTGGAGTGGGTCCCCCAGGGGTCCCTGGTAATACGGTCGCATCACGGAGCGTCGAGCAGATGAGTGTGAGAGTCCGAGGGCATGTCCGAGCTCGTGAACCAGCACTGTGAACAGATCTGTGCCTTCAGAAGCTGCCGAGGGGGAAAGAAAGCACAATAACATCACACAGTTTGTAAAGCAGCAGTTTATCTGAAGTGTTAAAGTTATGTACCTTTTACTGTTGGAACTTTTAATGCAAACACACCTCTCTCATTCATTGCCCCTGCCTCCACACTAATAATGTACATTTTTCAAAACACAAATCCAAGGTGGATGTATTATTAAATGCACACAGTAAACTGTAAATGGCAGCTCACTGAGACTCACCTGGCTGTCTGAAGGCCCACTCCTCCTCTGCGTCCAGGTGAACTCCACCTGCTCTTTCAGGGTCAGAGGGGAAGAAGGCGTGGCCAACAGCTCCACCCACTCCATCAAAGGGGTATCCATCACCATGGGAACCATGCAAGAAATCAATCTGGAGATCCACCCCGTCTGGCCCTCCCACCTATTTGGTTTCCAAACAGGATGTGAGGTCAGAGTCTGATTTAGGCTGTGTTTTCTATCGCTGTATGAAAGCTGCATCAGAATCCATTTATTTATTGATTCATTGTTCATTTGTTGATTTTTTTTCCATTGTGAAAATACATGCTCTCTAAAAATGTACATCTGATTTTTCCAAATTTGCCTCCTTCCTGTCATACAATGCTACATTTGCTACAAATGTTCTTTCCTCAAATGTCATGACATATTACACAGAGAGTGTAATTAATTATCTGTGGATCATATGCAATCTTGTTAAACTAGAAAGCTGACCTCATGAAACTCAAGAGGCGCTGGCTCCGCCCACACTCTGAGAGCATAATAGACCAGTGTGCGAACCATCTCCCGTGACAGCGAGGAGGATGAGGGGTATGAGCGCAACCTGAGCGAGACAGACAAAGAGAAATAGAGAGAGAATGAGTGAATGCATGAAATCTACAATGGATATTAGGCTTGATTTTAGTCTAAATATTAATCAAGAATAGGTTCAGCTTGCTCTATATTCTATGTTAAATCATATTCTTTAGAGTCAAAATAACTGCAACAATAAAGTAATATATTTTTTAAATGAGCTGTAAATAAAGCTTAAAGATCATTTAAACCTCCAGTTGATGTTTCTCCGTGTCCAGGTGGACACAGCTCTCTTCATCCTCTGGCCATGAGCCTCTGTGTCTGAGACAGCGATAGAATCGACCTCACTGGCTTCATCGTCTGGAAGTGAACATCGAGGACTCTGTATGAGTCTCAACGTCTCCTCATCTGGGGATGCGGCGAGAGAGAGATAGAGAGAGAGAGAGAGAGAGAGAGAGAGAGAGAGAGAGAGAGAGAGAGAGAGAGAAGCGAGAAAGAATAAATAAATATGTAATACTTCACATGTTTTTTGGAACTTTTATGTATCCTCTGTTGAATGCGCTCTGCTTTTTGTTATTGATGTTACTCCTACCTAAGACTCCTGTGTCGTCCAGACCAGCGAACCTCTGCATGGCCTTCACAGCTTGTGTCACAGCTGACCAGGCCTGGAGCTGACCTGTGGAGGGGTCTGGAGGGGGCAGGTAGCCATATTTTGTGAGCCAATCCTGTTACAGCAAAATCATTAAACTGTGAGACAATGTTAACTGTGATGCCAATGTTTTCCCAAATGTTTCAGTGAAAAATGTGTTGTATACAGCACTGTGCAAAAGTTTGATCACCAGAGATTAAGATTTAAAAAGCTATTTATCTGAGCAGTAAGTGTTTATTTGCTAAAAACAAACAAACAACAAATAACACTCAATATTAAAATAAACCCAATCACATTACTCCAGTGTGATCCTCTGTGTGTGAATGTGTCAGTTTAACTTTGTCCAAATTTCTCCTCGTGGAGTCTGTATTATTTGAGGTTATCATCCAGTACCTAGTTTTAGCGGTGAGTAAATAATGATTTTAAATAATGTGTGCTGTGGATTTAACAAATTCATGCAAATTAATGAGAATCTGAACAAAACCTTGTTCTTCAAACTCACTCTCACCTACTACTTTATAGAACAAAAATGATCTTATATTTCTCATATGTTTATATTATAATTAGTTTGTATTTACTGTGATTATATATAACTTTATACCAGCCCCACACTCACTGAGAAGGCTTTAGTTTAAATATATAGCATTATCTTAGGTGCCTAAGACTCCTGCACAGTTCTGTAGGTGTAGACTACTAATAGGTTTTTTTTTTTAAAAAGCAGGTTGTTAAAAAGTTATGCCAGAAAGTTTACCACCAGCCTGGCGCTCTCGTCCTCCGTGGGTGTTGCTGAGGGAAAGTCTTTAGCGCTCACAGAGCTGGTGGGAAGATCTTTGGGTACAGACTCCACTCCCTCCACTCTGCACAGGCTCAGTATCATCACAAGCCACAACATTAATTTCATGTTGTTAAATCGTTCACATCAGTTAGGGATAAAGCAGCATCTGGGTCAGTACTCAGCCAGGTGAAGACATTCCAGCTTTCATCATCACTGCGGAACCTACATCACAGGAACACTTAATTATGCAGAATTTGCAAAATGTTAAATGATATCATAAATACATACTGTGATCTACAGATGACAGCAGTGGCTGGAATATAATAAGAGTACATTATATATTCCACAGGCCAAATGCTTGAAAACAAACCTATCTTTTGTAGAAATGGAGATATCTTTGCTGAAACAAAATAAGGAACATAATGTGTTGTTTAACACAACACTGAAGGCTGTAATCAGCACTCATGCATTTGATAAATTAGGAAATATACAATAATTACTGTGGGCTTCAACAAAATCACAGTCTGCAGATACTGAGTGTACTTCTTGGCTTGCTTCCATACTTTGGACCTGTAGTGTGCGGCACACAACAGCCCATAAACAACCAGCCTCATGAGATAAAGGGGCTCTTAGATAAATGGCTTGAATGGTTCTGGTGAGTTTGCTTGTAAAGATGAATAACAGGAACGCCGACGGAGAGCATTAAAGAGAAACAGGGATTTGCATAATTGAAAAGAGGAGGAGAGAAAATGAAAGTGGAGGAGAGGGAGATGTGGGGCTTTAATTTAGGAGGGAAAGTGGAGTGCGTGTGTGCGTGTGTGTGTGTGTGTGTGTGTGTGTGTGTGTGTAGTGGGGGGGGATGCTGGGGGTATCACCGTGGCTTGTAGGATGGAAGAATTTAATTCAATTAGTAGGTGTCATTTTATTAAAGGAGAGCGGAGGATGAAAGAGCAGGGGAATGAAAAAGGAGGAGAAAGGGGTGACAGAGTTATGGAATAATGGAATTAAAGAAAAAAGAAAGCACCTAATCTCAGGGGGCATCAGAAGAGGACAAACGTGAGAAGAATGACTTTGTGGAGCCTTTATATTATTAAAGATTGACCACCTGCACAGTGGGTGGTGCCCAGCGAGTCCTGTTTACACCAGCAAACTTTGAACTGACTTTTAGTTTCCTGTGTATTTTGTGTAGTTTGGATAATAATACCACTCTTCAAGTAAATTAGAAGGAATGATTAATCTGCTTTTAATTCTGTTCCATTTCATTCACTGACTATTACTCGTTTATTTCATTGTTTAACATTAATTCCCTTCTGATTTGTTGCTGTGCTTCTTTTTGATTGGTCAAAAGGACCCAAAAAAGGAGAAAATTAAAGCACATATTTCAGATGCTGATAAAAGCTTGATGTTCTAACAAGTTCCTCTAAAGTACCCAGTTATTAAATTGTGAAAAGAGACCAATATTTTTTCCTTTGAACGACAATATAATCAAACTGTTTAGTTCTCTAAAGAACAGCTTGACAAACTACAATAATCACTCAGACATAAAGGAGTCATAGAGGTTTTGTTGAGAAATGCCAAAGAGGAAACCGCTTCACCGGTTCACCACAGAACCATTAAAAACAGTCATGTGGTTCATTATGAACCCAAAAGTGGTTCTACTTTTTAAGACTTAAAGGATCTTTACCAGTTTACAGTATCCTTCTGGACTGTGGAAGTTCTTTACACTTTAAAAAGGTATCTTCACACTCACACACCTCCTGAACTGTCAACTGGAATGTTCTTTATGAAACTGGCTGAGGTGCTGGTTCCACGTTGAAGCCTTAAGCGTGTTAAAGCTAGTGTTAAAGTCTGAAAATGAAAAGTAAAAACATATATTTGAAGTTAACCCTTACCTTGTGTCTAGAACGTCTGTCTCTCTTCTTACCCACTTTGTCCTTCACTCCTTCTCTCTCTCAGTCTCAGTCAGTCTCTCTCTCTCTCTCTCTCACACACACATACACACACTCCCTCTTACCCTTCAGTCTCTCTCTCTCTCTCTCCTTCTCTCGCTGAACAGATGTGTGCCTCTCATCTCCCATCCACCCCCCCCCCCCACTACACCCAAGCTGCAAACACAATGGTCTCTTAAATATCCCCCGCCCAGGCTGAGCGCACTGACCAATTGGTCACCGAGTGTCTGTAGAGGAAGATCTCACTTTAAACCCGTTGCTCTGTCCATTGAGGAGATTTAAAATCTGGGTGACTGCTGCACATGTCCAACCTTTCCTTTCTTGGTCAAAGCATCTGTGCCTGAGAAGGAGAAGTTCATGTACTGTAGACATATCAACATACAGTTCACAATATTTAAAGCCCAGGCACCACAGGCCGGTCACCTGGACACAGGATAAGTCTAGGTCTAATTGAAACATTGGTGGTGAATCACCATTGGACAAAGGTCTGGCACCTCTGGTCAAATGAGACGTAAAACATTTGAGAATAAATGGCCAGTGCAAAGGTTACGACACATTTCATTTTGTTGCAGTGTTTTAAACAGAAACAGCGCACAAAATGTGTCAAGACTTGTGCCCTGTAGAGGATAATTAACAATGTAATTCAAAGCTTAAAATATTTATTTTAAACTGGAAGACCAGGCCTACTTTATGTCAAATGCAACAGAAGGAAAGGAAGATGCATAAAACTCGAGACTACTCTGGGATTACTGTGTTTCTCTTTATCTCTTGTGTGCCTCTGCGTGATGTGATGGGTGGATACTTTTGTCCCAAATCCTCTTAACGAAAGGATTTAAAAAATTAAACAGAGATCTGCCTCTCTCTGAATGCATTGTTGTGGTTGAAACAGCTGGGTCATTGAGACACGTGTAGTTTCTCTGCTTGACCTGCTGTATGTACAGGGCTGTGCAAAAGTCAGAGGTCGCTCTTGTTTAATTTTGAGTTAAGTGAAAGTTATTCATTTCCAGGAGATACATTTGGGGAGATTAGAGATCAGATAATCCACATACATAAGGAAAGTCAAAATATGTGGAAAAATAGGAGTTTTCAAATGTGGTGTTTAAAAATAATATTAAAATCTACAGAGAAACACTGTCTTTCTGTTTCTGGAGGTCATCAGTAGCTGTGCTGATATGTTTTATTGTCTTATCACAGTCAATGCAAATTGTGCTTTGAAATTATGTGTCAACAGGACTGATGTCTTTTAGAGTCCCTATTTTTGATATAAAATTGTATTACTGTTTAAACATGACACATTAGAATACTTTAAATTCAAAGCACCATAGAAACTCACTGTAAATCACAGACCCTTGGCAGACGTTTGACAGATTCGAAGATGGACAGCTTCATCCTGAAAAAGAAGATGGTAAGGATGAGGGACTGCTGTAAGGAGCGGAGGGATTTGGAAATAAGTGCATTTAAGCATGTTGGAGCCTTACCTACTTTCTCGGAAGAGTTTAGGATTAAAACAGAGACAGAGAGAGGGGGAGAGAGAGAGAGAGAGAGAGAGAGAGAGAGAGAGAGAGAGAGAGAGAGAGAGAGAAACAGACAGACACAAACAGAGAGGAATTCCAGATGTGCTGTCAGTCTTTTTCTCTGCCTGTACTGTGCCCAGAGTCTCAGTGGGGACTTCATGATCAGAAAAGCACGCTATGAATGGCCAGGCTGACAGAGTGTTTACAAAGAAGCTCGACCTCCGTTATCTGCTAAACTTCTTTGGGGAGAACCTGTCAGCAAGAGTGAGCACAAAATCAACAGCATTAAACAGGACAGGGTTATTCATATTTTATCATCAAGAAAAAAAAAGAAGAAGACATAATTAACAGAACATTTCACAGAAACCTCAGCAAATAAAAATCTTTCTTATATTTATTTTAATTCTTTACCTCTGTTGCAGTTTTCATCAAATTCAGGAGACATTCAGATTCAGTATTTCAAAGTGATTTGCAGGGAAATATTTCCACACCTACACTGTCTGCTTCACATGGCAGCAACATTTCTGTTCAGACACTGTGTTCAAGTTCTACTGTGATCTTCTCACAGTAGAATAATGTGAATAACCTGCAAAACTTGTTATTAGTTATCTATAAAGTGAACAACCCCCTTTTTTTTCAGGATCAAGGGCTGAGCGTCTGGAACCGGTCAGCATTGCTTCTTCTGTTGTCCTAGTGATGAGCCTGGCCCACACAAAAGCTGTGGAAAGGACAGGTCAGAAGGTCACTGCCGGCTAGAGGGTGGGAAGGGCGATGGGCACTGTATTTTAAGACTGTCAGAAAAAAGCAGGATGCCTGTGTGTGAATAGGGTTGTGTGTGTTAGAGACAGAATGATGGAGAGCCACAAAGAATCAAGTGAACTCTTGTCGCCCTAACAACTGAGATCTGTCTTTGAGGAACTCCAGAGTCATATAGATGTCCATTGTGAGTCCCATGTGCAGGCTCACGGGAGCATGTTGGGGATGACATGACAGTAAGGAACCGTGAACCACAGCAATGAGTCACTCAACCACAGCTGCTTCAGAAGAGACAGCCCAGCATTCTGCACTGTAGATTTGATACGTAGATGTGGTTGGGATATGTCAGTAGGACACCTCGGGACAAACCAATGAGTATCAAACTGGTTTTCAGATTACACAAAGAAACTATTGAAGCTAAAGTGAAGAAACCTCACTCTAAGAATGATGTCTTCAAACTTTATGGTAATTACAAACAACACTCATAACACAAATATTAATTCATTCATTCATTCATTCATTGTCTGTAACCCATATCCACTTCATGGTCACAGTGGGTCCTGGAATCCCAAAGTTTAAGGCAGGAACACACACTGGAGAGAGCGCCAGTCCTCCACAGGGTGACACACACACACTCACACATAACACATATATGCTTTTTAAAAACATTTCACAGTACTTTAATTATTTATAATCTTTATAATGTATAAACATGGCCATGAAATCCCTTTTATAAAGTCCAGAATGGAGACTGGGTGGTTCACTCAATTTTGCTTCCCATTTCCTTAAAGAAATCGAATTCTCTGGCAATCCCATTCACCTGGAATTTTGTTTAAACAATAGTTTGTTCAGTTTGGTGAAATGTCAGTTTATTATCTCAACATCATGGGACATAGAATATAAATACACTTCTGATTCTCTCATTAAACTTATATCCAAATGAAAAAGTAAGGCACATTTATATATATTTCTCTTCCCAACACAGCAATCAGCTCCATGGGTGCTGTTTATGAGTAGGTTATAAAATACACTTTGAATCATTTCAGTTATTCTGTTGTCCCAGTGCTAAGCTAGCAACAGAGCATATGCTATGCTAGCAATAGGCTAGTTTGATAAATTCACATTCTGTGGGATTGGAAAGAAAGTGAGGATGAATATCAAACAAAGCCCCAATCATTAATTTTGTAGGATTATGTAGGAATATGAGCAACATTCGAAGTCGGAGCATAAATTTAAGCACATAAAATTTCCATCACCATAAATTTATACGAAAATAATAATAAATATAGTTTTACAGAGGGCTTATGAGAGTACTCACATACGTTTCATTTCAGAAAACAAATTATGGGTTAATTTAGTTTAATATTTAGTTTTTATAAACGAAATGTATATATGTAGTACTCTCATAAATCCTCTGGAACACCACATGTATTCTTATAAATGTGCATTTAGTTGCAACCATGTTTCGTTCATTTATTTATTTTTCCAAATACATTTTCAGTTTACAATAAAACATTTTTGGATTGGAGATGCCGGGGATTGAACCCGGGGCCTCATACATGCAAAGCATGCGCTCTACCACTGAGCTACATACCCCGCCCATACACGTTATCACGATCACACAACTAGAGGCTCCAAGAGAGAGCGTTACTGCATTTACACAGCGATAGCCTTAAACTTCTTT
Organism: Hoplias malabaricus; assembly: GCF_029633855.1. Taxonomy (NCBI): domain Eukaryota; kingdom Metazoa; phylum Chordata; class Actinopteri; order Characiformes; family Erythrinidae; genus Hoplias; species Hoplias malabaricus. The sequence continues at coordinate 21,973,249 of NC_089816.1, read as the reverse complement.
TGACGTTTTACAGGCTGTGGCTTTACCTCTGAACTACAGCACAATACTACCCCACACTGAGCAAATACTGTGTGTTAGTGTACACTTTTAAACTCTGTCCTTTCACTCAGGTATATCTAGTTTCAATTTCACTTTCACATATATCACACATAAAAACCCACCCATTTTCTTCTCCTCCACTCGCCTGAGTCGGCGCTAACCCTTCTAACCTCCACATTCATCCAAACGTTTCTTCTTCGCCCGTGAAATTCACCGCGATGTTTTCATTTCTTTCAGCAGTTACTTCAGAACGCAGATATGTAGTCATTAACTTCAATTAATCGCCGCTAAGTACATATTTTACGTCTGAACTGCTCTTCTAAAGTAACCGCCGTTTGTTTTTAGCAAGCTAGCGCTGGCTAACATTATGTCGGTGTTGGCGATTAGCGTTAATGTAACTTAAGAGCACAATGACATAGCCTAATGTAACGGTTCTAAAGAGCTTTTCTCCGTCAAACCCTGCGATGGACGAGGTGATTTCCCTCAGCTCCGGCTCCAGCAGTGAGCAGGACTCGGATATAGAGATTGTTGGAAGTTACAGTAATGAGAAGGAACATTCAGTGCCGTTTATCCGAGCCGAACTGCTCCCCGTCACACCTGTAAGTGTGTAACACCTGAGCCGAACTTACCTGCGTTAATCTATTTTCTTGTGACCAGCATAGACGTCTAGAACATGCATCTTAAAAGAGAATGCTATCGACATTTAAAAATGCCTGCATAATTACACAGTTAAGATATAAACAGAGTCACTCAGAGTGTTATGTTGAGGATATTTTCTTCTAGAGAAACTTTCCTTTAAACTGTCGTTTACAGTGTAGGTGATTGGAACCAGACGTCTAAAGTGTTAACTGTATCAACTTTTACCTGGCTCAGAAAAGATTTAGCCACTTTACTTGTACAAACGTTAAAAATAAAAATACAGATAACCTGTAGGTTCACTGGTTGTCGACATTAAAGCGTTAAAATGACCTGTAGAGAGAACAGTAGACTCAGACATAATTGTGTTATCTTGTGAGTTTCACGCTTGTGTTCATGTTTCAGGTTCTGGTCGATATCACAGGACAGCAGTTTCCCCTTTTGAGGCAGCGGTACCCCCGGAGAGTAAAAAGAGGGCAAAGCTCCACCATAGAAATCATAGATTTAAATGATGACCTTTCCAGTGACTCTACACATATGGAGCAGACACAGACAGGAGCAGAAAATGGTCACGTGGAATCATCCGTTAGTAAACCTTGTATAGTAAACCTTGATAAAGATGAAATTTATTTGGATTCCAGTTACAAGTTCAGCCATTGGTCTGCTGTTTCCATGCCTTCTGACGGAGATCCTGCACATCAGTATGATACTGTGGACACAGATTTAGAGGAAATGAGTATTCAGAGGGAGTCGGAAAACAATTCTCATCACAGGAAACACACACGTGCACCTGAAAACAAAGCACCAGGACATTCAGACACTTTCGATCCTATTTTATCCACACAGAAGCTCCAGAACTACCTAGAACTGCAGAACACTACACTGACACAGCAAACGTTCTCATTTTCACCTCATCATAACACAGAACTATGCAAGGAAAAGGATGAATTCTTGCATTCTCCACAGAGCTGCCTAGATAGAATCCCCTCGCCATTTAGCCTGGACAGTCCCTACTACTGCCGAAGCGAAATAGATGATGTATTGTTTTCTGAAACTTCCAACAATGGTGATGAAAATGAACAGTTACCCACAACATGCAGCCTCTTCAGTGTTTACCCAACTGAATCCTCCTCAAAATCTCTTGCGGAAACTAAACATTTACATGAAGGACAACATGCAAACAACTCACCTACCTCTCAAGCTAAACCAAAGTTCCCCTTTGAGACATTACCTGCCTCAGGTGGACCATCTCCTCCTTCCAGCCTGCCCTGTGGACAACCCTGTAGCCCCACATCTACAGAAATCCTTGCTGGAGATTCTCCAGACACACTGGCCAGCGCACAAGACTTGACCATGGAGAGCCCACCCATTAGCCCTAGTCTACCCCATCCAGAGTCACTCTTAACATCCATTACAGACACAGTATTGTTAAATAGTAAAGACTCCAAATGTTTAGTTTCTCTAGATAGCTCTCCTTCCAGCCAATGGATAATGCATGCTTTGGGTGATATGGATATTAGGCCTGGCTTGGTATCAGATCATCTTGAATCTCACCCACAAAAGAAGCAGCTTATTTCTCTGGCACAGTTCAAGAAGCTGAAACCCTTGATTGGGGGTGGAGTTCAGGATGTGGTAAAGATTTCTATTGTTTCTCGTCATGGCATATGCTCCCCTTGCTTTCTCTCTAACCAAGTTTTTTGGTGATGGTCTCATGCAAAAAAAAATGTTCTGGGTTTGCACTAGAGCTGTGGTGTTATTGTGTGCACCCAATGCTTCTAAAGAGATTACATTGCTTACACACACACACACACACACACACACACAGAGAGAGCTCATTTAATCTTTTAAGATGTGTTGCCATGCCCATTGCCCAGCATGGACTACAGGGGTAAAAAGCTATACAGTGTTTGGCTGAATTTAGTTAATACCTTCGTCCATTTTTATGAGTAATACAATGCCATACACTATCAGAAATAATTAGGAAGTTTATCTGAGATTACTTAGAACTCCACAGTATGACTGAGGATGTAGGCATGCTTTTGTATAGTGTTTTTTGATGTGGTGTACAGTTTCATCAGTTGTTGGCTGCTTTAACATTAAAGCTCCACCTCAAAACCTATACAGCAAATTTTAATCAAGGTGCCAAACATTAGAAAACACCAAAAGTAGTTGATTGAATGTATTGTGATCTGATAAGAATTTGTAAATGTAATTTGTTTTTGTTCTTAGATGTGAAATCACACATGGACCTGGCTTGTAACTCAGTCATACATACATACTAACTCCGTCATGGCTAGGAATTGCACCACAAAGGGTGGTATTACTCACTTTTAGAGACTGCTACACAAGGGGGTGCTATTGAGCTTTGTTTTAATGACACAAGTATCCTTGTTTTGTTCAAATGTTTATTATAAGGATTGGACAATGTTTCTTCTTCAGCATTATAAACTATTATAAACCTGCTGGTTCCTCTACATTTTAACTAATGCAGCTATTTCCTGATCAGTCTGAGGATGAAGAAGAAGAAGAAAACTACAGTCCAGCTGAGCCACTGTGCAGACAGAGCCTGAGTCTGGTTAACAGCACAATTGAAGAGAACTACCCAGAGGGCACTTTACAGCTTCTCTCTGATTTGATACAGCCTCGTTACTACCCTCCTTTGGACATCACTGCTCACCTTCTGAAAGGAATCCTCTTGGATCCACAGTGTGCTGAAGTGCTGGCCCTAGAAGCCTTCAACTTACTGATGAGGACACAGAAGTGAGTGAACACCTGGTGATACACTCATGTGACTGAAATGTGATTTTTATCAAGTTCTCCTGCATAATGTGTATCTTCTTACATCCAGATACCACCCAGCAGATACATCAACAATTCCTTGGGACTGGGAGTTGTTGGCATCAGTGATGACTGAAAAGGTGAGAACCACATGAAATAGAAAAAAAGGTAGTGTCTCAGTCAACCAGAAGGTTGTGGGTTCGAGTCCCGCTCTGGGTGACTGTCTGTGAGGAGTGTGGTGTGTTCTCTCTGTGTCCACATGGGTTTCCTCCGGGGGACTGTCAGTGAGGAGTGTGGTGTGTTCTCTCTGTGTCCACGTGGGTTTCCTCCGGGTGACTGTCTGTGAGGAGTGTGGTGTGTTCTCTCTGTGTCCGCGTGGGTTTCCTCCGGGTGACTGTCTGTGAGGAATGTGGTGTGTTCTCCCTGTGTCCGCGTGGGTTTCCTCCGGGTGCTCCGGTTTCCTCCCACTGTCCAAAAAAATACATGTTGGTAGGTGGATTGGCGACTCAAAAGTGTCCATAGGTGTGTGTGTCTCCCTGTGAAAGACTGGCGCCCCCTCCAGGATGTGTTCCTGCCTTGCGCCCAATGATTCCGGGTATGCGCGCAACCCTGAACTCGATAAGCGGTTACAGATAATAAATGAATAATATTCTGCTGTTTTAATTGCTGTTTGTTGCTTGCTGACTGAAAGGATGAAGCAAGAAGGATCCGGAGTGAAGCCCGGTGTCTGGTGTTTCAGTATGTGCTGCGAGTATTGGAAGACGACTTCCAGTTTAAGCTCCGAATGCTAAAGCTTCATCTTTCTGTTGCTAAGGTGATGCTGTCATGTGATCAGAAGTTTAGACAGGTCAGGTGAGTCACAGTCTGGTTAGTAGAATAATCTGCTTAAATGAGTGTAGAGATTAAAATATTGCATCACAAATGGAGACAATATTTTTATGATTTATTTTGTTTAATACAGTAAGCAGCACATTGCAAAGCATTATGTGTGTATGCTGTGAGTACTAACATCAGCTCACTTTCCCTTCTTAGGGATCTCTTGAACTGGTTGTTAGAAGCAGCCAAACAGTCTTTCTGTTATTCAGAGGAGGATGGAGGGCAAAAAAGTGAACAAAACCTCTGTCTAAAGTAAGTCTTAATTCTTGTCGTAATTTAATGCATTAAATAAATCTGATATCTCATTATTAAAAAGGGTATTTTTGCAACTGTGTGTATAACAGATGTATGTAAATGATCACTGTGGTGATAGGTTGCTTTGTGTCAGACCCTATTTAAAAAAATAAAATAAAATAAAAAAATAAAAAAAACACAGTTCAGGCCTGAAAGATGTTTATTAACTTCACTAGACTGACACTTTGGGCCCTTTAAACTCCTCTGAGTTTTTTTTTTCCATAGGATGTTGCTGATTCTGCAGAGGATGTTGTTATTAGCCATGGAGGTGGACCGCTCACCTACTTGCAGCTGTAATAAGCTTTCACAAGAACTGTGCAACAGCCTCAACAGCAGTACCCCATGCAGACAGCTCAGGTGAGACAGGGGACAGATGTGCATTTGACTGGAAAGGGAAATAAACAAAGTCTGATTTCTGACTTTTGGACTTGTGCTGTGTGTATGTTTTGTGTTAAGACTGTTGTTGTTAAGCACTTTGGAGAGCAACCTGCTGAGATGTAAGCTGCTGGAATTGCTGCTGGACCAGGCGTGCTCTCAGAAGAGACAACTGCCCATGTCCTTTCAACTGCTGCTCCACTTTCTGCAAACTTCCACACTGGCCCCAGATCCTTCGGTGAGAATATTAACCAATACGCTTGTCCTTTAAAATATTTAATAAATAACTAAATAAAAGTCCTTTTATTTTTAATGACAAGATAGAGACTGGAAATTTTAAAATAATAATGAGTTTATATAATAAAAGAAGCACCATACTTCTATAGTCAACTTATTAGGAAAGGACTCACATTGTTCATTGTTGCAGGATGGCTCAGAGAAATGGAGAAGGTGGGATGAGCTTCTACAACTTGTGTGGATGCTTATGCTCAGTTATGAAGAAGTGATGACAGGTGAAATACTCAATGTTATCTTCTTTTACATTAAGTAATCTAAATCTGGGTCTGGGACAATGCTTGGTAATGTATTTCAAAGTCTAGGGCTCAATTATAATCACCATGCCCCAACAACAAAAGACACAGTAAAAGAATAATTACACTTTTTTTTATTCACATAAAATTTGAAAGCATATTACAGATCATCAATCATCTTAATAATGTGCATACAGAGTAAAAATAAATATATCGGATTTACAATCAAATTTGCTTTGATCTTACCTTGTGTCTACCAGGTCACCTCCGCTGTTCCATTACAGAACGCTTCACTTTGACTCGCACTCCTTTGTGGACCCAGAATGACCAAATTACCCGAGCAGCCATCCAAGAAGCAGCAGAAACGTTCTTGTCTCGTGCAATGAAGGACCTTGGCCATGCTCTGCCCTCAAAAACACAGGAGTCATTATCTCAGCTTCAAGAATATTTACTTAGCATCTCTTTTTCTTGATGGAACTACAATATGGAAAGCTACTAATTTTTTATTGACAAATGATATTTATAATTGTATTTGTTTCTGGTCTATTTTATTCAGAATTTCTTAATTTTTTATACATTTGTGGCACCTTGTTGATGTACGGATGTTGCATCATAAAAAATCATTTTGAAGCAATATTCAGATCTCTGGGTCTTAATTTGTAGGCTACTGTGTCACTCTATGTCCTCTAAAGTGCTATCGGTCCACAAGGCAGTCAGCAAGACTATTTAGATTCCCTTCATACCAGACGTCACTTGTCCATTTAACAGGTGCCTGCATTATTGCCGGATGAGCAGAGTTGGGTACAGTGGAATATTTAAAATGTAGTTTTATACTTTTATTTTTAAATATTTAAAATGTAGTTATATATAGCTGTCTTTTTATTTAAATATATTTTATAATGAGTCATACAGAGAAAAGTTCTGTCATATTTCAAGAAAACTATTTTTCCAGAAACACCTTGCTTTTTATCGTCTGTCACAAAACCAGCACATCTACATAAACTGATCAGCCATATCATTAAGATCATGACCTTTTTATTACACTCACTTTCCAATCTCTTATCTCCACTGATCATACAGGAGCACTTTGTTGTTCTAAAACATCTCTTGACCTTTTTCACCCTGTTCTTCAATGGTCAGGAGACAAACCACCACATATGAATTGGTGAAGCGATATGGAGTGCAACTTGCCCTGATTTTTTTTATTAAATGCAATAAATCTCAGAACTGAAGTCATTAAAGGCACATTCTGTTCAATACTAAGATACAGAGATTGGAAAATGGTTGTGCAAAATGAATAATGATTGTTATAAACCCACACAGACTTAAACAAATGAAAGTGTAAAATGGACCCACTAAGTGCTTGTAACAGTAAATAATCAGTGGCCTCAGCAACTGAAATGTTACTAAGCACATTTTCATGATAATTTAGCTTAAGTAGCAGTTACGTGGTAAAAACAACACATTTCCATGAGAAAATGACTTCTAAATAAGCATTGTTTATCTGAAAGTTGTTAAACCCTCTCCACATGGGAATCCTTCTGAGGTTATTTGGCCCTGCTGCTCTTCAGTTAAAAGTGTGGCTTCCTTCAATGTGCAGCAGGACTGAAACCAGCCATCATGTCCATCTGTTTTTACTGATTTTCTCCAGCAGAAAGAAGCCCAAACACAGACCAAGACACGCAGCTCACTTCGGGTGGTTGGTATGCTTTTAAAGGTAAATCTAGAAAAGTGCACTTAATATTTTAACTAAACATAAGCGCTCCAGTTAGCTTATTATTCGCCTGCCTCTTGTTCGAATTTTCTGTTCCACCTTAAGTGGTGCAGCAGTTGCATTGTGGCGCCTAGACCTGCTACACCATTTAAGGTGGAACGAAGAGTTCGAAAATAATGAGCCAAGTTAAGCTTCTTGGGAAATTTACTAGCCAGCTAGCTCTGGTTCTTTTGTGTTTATTACGTGGAGAAAATCGTTAATTTCAACGAATAACACGAGGCGAATAAGTTATTCGACACAATTTTTTATAAAAAGTCGCAAACGGCAACGAGCTACCATCGGTTTCACAGGCCGTGGATGTTGTTTTTGTAATAAATTAACAGCCTTCAGGCCTCAAAACCAGCTCAAAAGGCCTTATCGTCTACTTAACGACTATATTTGCTTATAACATTTATTAAATAAACAGTTTTAAGGCAGTGAAACACAACTAATGTCTTAGTTTTACTTTCTTTATCTGCTAGCTTCAGCTACTTCCTCAGTGTAGTGTAGCTACATAGCGTAAACAAATGTCGCCATTATTTGTTTATTCAGGTCAAACTTATTTTAAATATATTAAGTATTTTTCTCACCCGTGTTAAAGCTGTAGCTTTAAATTAATTTTATTGTCAAAAACGTGCTCAGACAAAACCATAAATAATACTGAATAATTATTTCAGTTTATTAGTTTTAGTTTTTTTCTTATTGGGTTGATATGAAAATTCAGATGCTTTCCTGAAACTGATCTTTAAATGTCATTAGAAAACAACAGTTAAGAAAAGTAGTGCTAGCTACTTTAAAGTTTAAGTTTTAATAGTCTTGCAGCTGGATTAATGCAGTTCATTTTAGGTGAAGAGAGATGAGGCCTAAATTCACCTTTTGTTAAATTCAAGTTTGTTCAAGTCAACACAGATCTAACTTTACTTCGAAGACACTGAAATCCATAAGCAGTAAGCCAAACATAAAGTAAGCTGGCTGTTCATGTTTCATTCTAGTCAATATATAAAGACCACATTCAGCTTATGTAAAAAAGCAATAAAAAAAAATTCTATCTTAATGTTTTGTGATTCTGATGGTTTTAATGTATATTAATTACTTTTTTATTTGCAGTGGTTTAGGGATGCCCAAAGAGAAGTATGAGCCGCCGGATCCCAGGCGGATGTACACAATTATGTCCAGTGAAGAAGCAGCAAGTGGCAAAAAATCCTACTGGGCTGAGCTTGAAATAAGTGGTCAGTGTCCTAACAGACGTCTGGTATTAAGACAGAAAATACTGTTCCTTTTTAAGGCTTCCAGATTGTGCCCTTTTTGTTAGTCCTCATTTTTTTAATTGATTGTCTGACAGGTAAAGTGAGGAGTCTAAGCTCAGCTCTGTGGTCCCTCACTCACCTCACCGCGTTGCACCTCAGTGACAACTCTCTGTCACGTATTCCACCTGACATTGCCAAGTTACATAACCTTGTGTACCTGGATTTGTCGTCCAATAAGATCAGGAGCCTGCCAGCAGAGCTTGGCAACATGGTGTCTCTCAGGTAAGTGATGGGGAGCAGAGCATGCTGTTTGCAAAGTACATTTAAAGATGATAGATAAGATCATGCTCAGCTGTTTCAGCTGTTCCCCTGTATCTAGTTAATGAATCAACGTTGCATATTTCTTTACTGTGATTTATTTGTAGTGATTTAGGAATCACAAAGCAATATGTGAATTAATAGAATAGACATTTGGTAAATTGTGTTAATGGAGTGCTAAAATGCGCTTTTCCCTGTGTTTTTTACAGGGAACTGCTTTTAAATAACAACCAGTTGCGGGTTCTGCCTTTTGAATTGGGGAAACTATTTCAGTTGCAAACACTGGGGTTAAAAGGTGAGTGAGACTGTTGTTGTGTTAACCTCTTCGATCTGAGAACCCCACTATGTTGTAAAAGAAGAAGATTTAAATCTGATTCATGTTCTTTATAGGAAATCCACTTGCACAAGATCTCATGAGTCTGTACCAGGAACCAGATGGGACTCGTCGACTGCTGAACTACCTTTTGGACAATCTTGCTGGTGCTATTAAACGCAGTGAGTTTCTTCTTTTGGGATCCAGCGCAGTGCATTTGTCTGGATGTTTTTTACAGGGTTGTGCCAGTTATGCAAATAAATCTTGTCCAGCCAGTTAAATCAGAGAACGCCTTTTGTTTATTAACCTTTGAGCTCACAGCTCAGTTTCTGTGTCACAAAATAAACAGGAAACATTTTTGGTTTTATGTTTATACATTTTGGCTTTGTTCTAATTTATGGTATTTGTGGCTCCTTTTCTGTCTGTTGGTTTGTCTGTCTGTCTGTCTTTAGTCCCAACAGAGCAACCACCACCTAGGTCATGGCTTGTACTGCAAGAGCCTGACAGAACCAGGCCTACAGGTAAACATTTCTCTACCACTTTGCAGCATGGTGTGATCTCTCATCTATCAAACAAACCCATATAACGTTTACATAGGTTTTGTTTTCTTCTGTTTTATTTTAGGTGGGTGGGATTAAAATGGACTTATTATTTGTCAAAATATTTGATGGCACAGTTCGGACTGCATTATTATAGCAACATCTATTGAATATAACACTGTTAAAAGCTTATTCCATGAGGTGCTTTTTAGGTTAAGTGGACAGGTGTGAGTGGACATAGGCTAAAGCTAGTGTTTAATCCGTGATTTAAAAGGCCCTCTTTATATGCAGTTTTTCTATGCTCTTCCTCCTCCATGCAGCCCTTTTCTCAGTAATGTGCTACAATGTGCTGTGTGACAAGTACGCCACACGCCAGCTCTATGGCTACTGCCCGCCCTGGGCCCTCAACTGGGAGTACAGGAAGAAGGCCATTATGCAGGAGATCCTTAGCTGCAATTCTGACATCATCAGCCTTCAGGTATCTTAGGATTTCTGTCATATCGTACGCTGAGTACTAGTGCCTTTACCTGCTGAGTTGCCCGTACATATGTCTGCTTTAAATATTTTATTTGATCCTGTTTTTTATAATTTATTTTATGTATCTGCATTGGTAAATGTTAATGAAAGCTACTGTGATTCCCTACATTGGTACCAATGTTGTCCTTGCTGTTCTCTCTTAAATGGCAGCATGTTGACAGTACATAAGCTTTAATAATTTTATTTTTAGTGTACTCTCTCTTATTTGAATTTCTACAGGAAGTGGAGACGGAGCAGTATTATAACTTCTTCCTGGTGGAGCTGAAAGCACAGGGATACGATGGATTTTTCAGCCCAAAGTCTAGAGCGAAAACTATGTCTGAGTCTGACAGAAAACATGTGGATGGATGTGCAATATTCTATAAAACTGAAAAGTGAGCACAATTAATATCACAGATTCATGTCCACTCATCACTCATACGTAGTTGTAGTAGTAGAAAATGTCATGTTTTGTAGTTGTCTTGATATGCCACCATTTTCCCCCTCTCTTGATTTGTGTAAAAATTGAATTGCTTTGTATTGAATGTCTGTCTTTCAGGTTTAGCGTGGTGCAGAAGCACACAGTGGAGTTTAACCAGCTGGCCATGGCCAACTCTGAGGGCTCAGAGGCCATGCTGAATCGGGTTATGACCAAGGACAACATCGGAGTGGCGGTGTTGCTGGAGATGCGCAGGGAAATGATGGAAATGTCATGTGAGTGATAAACTGCTCTGTATTGTGCAGATCAAAACGTCTGGACATATGTTATTGAAGATGTATTATTTAAATGACACCCCCCCCTGCCCATTGACATTTATACTAAGCAATTTTCGTTAACCTGAAAGGCCTGCCCGGTCCAAGGCATTTTTGTCAGTGCTGTATTTGATTGTCTGTTTATTTAGGTGGTAAACCTCTCCATGGTATGGAGAAGCAGCTCCTCCTGGTGGCTAATGCCCACATGCATTGGGACCCTGAATATTCAGACGTAAAGCTGGTGCAGACCATGATGTTCCTGTCAGAGGTTAAGAACATTGTGGACAAAGCCACACGCAGCCTCAAGCTCTCCTCAGTGTCTGGAGAAATCAACCCAATCCCTCTGGTGCTTTGTGCCGATCTCAATTCCTTGCCTGACTCAGGTTGGTATTCCCAGAAGTTAAATGCATCTAAAATGATTTAAAGCAGGGATGACTTTGTAGGGAATGTGTAACTGTATAAAATAAAACCCCTCCTATGGTAATTGCTCAGAATGATTTAGAAATCACTTAAGTTTTACTCTATACTTTCAAATTTAATCCATATGTGTGCATTTATAGATATGCTATTAGTCTGCCTGTATTTAGAGAAACCGGACCGGTTACCGTCCATGAACCTAATTTGGAGCTTTTCCATGAACCTAAATTGATTCACAAACCACAAAATTTAACTCCCAGCTGGAACCAAAAAAACAGGTGGTTCCTCAGTGTGAACAGTGACGTTGTCTGTGGGTGAGTCGAGCTTCAGAAAATTCAGAAAAGAGCCTCAAATTAAACATTATCACACAGTGGAGTTGGACATGGTCATTTATGTCAATGATTAACCAGGAACGTGCTCCATTTGTGTGTTTCTCGCTCTGCGTTTAGCACGACATGAGGTGCTTTGGCTACTTTTCTCTGCTGTTCACAAGCTCAGTAGTAGGCTCAGAAATCTACAACATTTACACTCGCGTGTCATGTCTCACTCTGATCTGACACTACTGTAAACAAAGAATAAACAATGACCATGTCATTACTCTGTCCATTTTATAAATGGCTGTGGTGCTGAATTCGGACACAGTGACACTGGGACCAAGCAACCCTGAAACACCATCCCCTTTCTTTGGTTCCCTTCTAAACGGGTGGAAACCTGGGCTGGTTCACTAGAGAGCACCAAGGTTCCAAGAATCAGGACCGGAACCAGATATTTATTTATTTATTTTTGTGGAAAAGGGCTAGTCGAGAGGATTCATTATAATGTAGTAAACCCCGGCTGTCTGAATCTGTGTGTTTGAAATACTGCAGTTTCAAAACAGAAATGCTCAGCCACAATGTTACACACATTCACTAGTAAAAGAAATTTATAAAAAATCGCACATAGTGTTGTTAGTAAAGTAACAAATGATTAATATTACAGTTTATTTGCAAGCATGCAAATAATGTAAACATATCTGTGAAAACCAGTGTCTGCATCTTCTTTAAAAGACCCTCACCAGTAAAACTAAACTTTGGCTGTTTTAGTGTTTCGGTGAGTTTATGAAATTACGCCTTTTCCATTTTCCATGCTTGTGGTTACATATGTTTAAAGTGAGCTTTTAACTGGGAGTCAGTGCTGCCGTTTTAAGTGATGCATTGGTGTGGAAATAGATGTGTAAAGATAGTTGTGAATATTTGCACTTTGTCAAAGAGTCCATCAGAGCAGGGCCTGTTGAGATCATCGCCTTTAAAGGCCTGTACTCTGAGCATAATTAGCACTTTTGATAGGCAGACTGAAGTAGAGAACCCAAGCTGAATTTAAGTCAGCCATCTCACTTTCAGCAGCTTCTTGAATTTTACCTGTGTTCAACAGAAGTGAATTTTAAAAGCAGAGTGTAGTGCTGTAGAGTAACATGTCTGGGGTTCAGTCAGTGACAGAGTAAAGCTAAGGCTACTGCATATTCTCAAATTTACACATGATACAGATTATACAGAGGAAAAGAGCTCCACAGAACTTATAATCTTAGTAAAATTTAGGAGGGCTGTTTTGTTAGTATTCATGTCTGCAGGTGCACTTGTATTTGATTCAGATGTTTTATTTGCAGGTGTGGTGGAATTCCTGAGCACAGGTGGGGTGGATAGCACGCACAAAGACTTCAAAGAGCTGCGCTACAGCGACAGTTTGACCAACTTTAACTGCAACGGCAAGAACGGCTCCTCTAACGGCAGGATCACACACGGCTTCAAAATAAAGAGTGCCTATGAGAACGGGCTCATGCCTTACACCAACTACACTGCTGACTTCAAGGTCTGAAAGGGCAACTTTCCAACTTTTTTTTTTTTTAACTGATATGCCACAGATTTCAGGTTATCTTCACAAACGCAATAGAATTTTTTTTGTAACTAGTAAAATTTGTATTACAAGTGTCCTTGTTTGTAAACTATATATTGAGATAATAGAAGTTGTTTGTCTACCTGATGTGTGTATTTGATTAGATCTGACCAAGGTTTTCTTTTTTCTGTAGGGTATCATCGATTACGTCTTCTATTCTCAGCCACACCTGAACGTTTTGGGAGTTTTGGGGCCGCTGGACCCTGACTGGCTCTTGGAAAACAATATCTCTGGCTGCCCGCACCCCCATGTTCCCTCTGATCACTTCTCCCTGTTTGCACAACTTGAGCTGGCCCTGCCAAATCTGCCCACACTCAACGGTGTGCACCTGCCTGGCCGCAGGTAGTAAGACCTCAGCACCACTGAGGTAGCTGCAGAGTCTCGCCTCCGATCATGCATTTTTTTATCTGGAAACATACTGAAAACAAAAGAACCTCTTAATTATGCTTTTTTTTTTGCTTTCCTTTATTCTCTGAGGGCAGAATCTGCTCACATTTCCTGGTTCTTTTTTGCTGATCTCTCAAACTTTTTTTTTTTTTTTTTGTGGTTTCATATTGCATGGATTCCTGTTAAATCACTCTTCAGAGCTCTACTTTTGTCCTAAAGACGTAAGTAGTTTGTAGGGGTGTGGTGTCGTAACAGTGGCCTGTATGTACAGTTAGCTTGCACTTGTTAGCTTTGTGAAACAACATAAGGACACATGCTCAAAGGCAAATTTGGGCAGAAGGAAACGGAGGTTGTAATGCCATTGGTAGTTATATGTTAATAATATAAAACCAGCAACGATTCGTTTTGAGTCTTTCACCAAGTGCATTAATTCCTCCACTTTCCTTTTTCAGCCCTGAATTGATTCAGACTCAGTTTAAATATGAAGTATTTGACAAGCAATAGCTCATCTTTTACATCTGGACTTTGTCGTGTTTGGTATACATACGCATACATTTTTATTTAAATGTTTGTCTTGACTCTAAAATTACTTTTACCGTACCAGAGCTTTTGCATATTGCTTTAACTTGGTGCCAGTTTTCATGTGCTCTAGCCTGGGTGCGGAGTGTGAAGAGTGGTGCTTTTATTTCTGTCTGCTCTTTTGGTAGTTATTCCTAAATGGTGCAATATTTAAGAGCGCAAGCTAAGACACTGTGGCAAATTGTTTTAAACTTAAATCTTAAATACAAAAAATGGTCGAACGCACTTATTCTGGCATTAGCTTCCCCCAGGAGGAGTCACAATTGGCTTAATAACGTCAAACCAAACTTAGAAAACCTTAGCAGGACTCCCTTTTTGCATGTTTTGTTTTTAATCCATCGTCTTGATGATTTCATTTACTTCTCGGTGTGACAGCTATGCACCTGGATTGGTTTAGTTGAGGAAAAAAAACAAAACAAAAACAACAACAAATGTGACTTCACTGTGGAATCTCCCACGTGGCGGAGGAGGTGGGGGGGGAGTGGTGGGTGGAAGCGTTCAGTCTTATTTTAGGAAGGGTTTAACATGAAAAGACTTAAATCAGAAAGTCTGTATTCAACCAGCATCCGTTCACTGTGTGGGATCGGGGGGAAAATGGGGGATGAATCGTCTTTCCCCCCTCCACCCTCACCTCCCTCCTTTACACTCTCATTCTCTCAAGGTCTGTAGCACTGTTTTGCGGCCAGTAGTTTCCCACCCAACCATAAAATCCCCCCTGCATTGTCCTTGTGGGGTTTCCCCAACTGTTTTTACAAGCGGACACACACACACAAACACACAGAGATTTAACCTTTACTTGATTGTATATGAGCCACACGCAAAGAACTTTTTAACATGTTTTTGTACTAAGGATAAATAATGATCTGAATTTAAAGGAGAAAAAAGATTGTATTGTATACGTATGACTGCATTTTTATCATTTATTAAATGAATCAAAAATGACCAGCTTAATAAAAAAAGCGAAATCTGATGAAGAGGTTGTTCCCAGGTGTCACTGCCACTTTTTTGCACTCCACATTCCCCCCCCTCCAGTGTTTTATTTGGTCCTTGTTTTCTCTTTAAATTTTGTGACTGCATTCCTGAAGATGCACTTAAATTCACATCTAAGATCTTATCCGTCATTTCTCCTTGCAGTTTGTGTTGGGAGAGAGATCTCTCTGCCTCGTAGTGAGATATCACCCGCCAGCATACACACTTAAGCTATCGATACTCCTGCCAAGCTGTGTAGATGTCAGCATTGTGCCTCGTTGTCCCCTTTATCTTGCACTACCAGTGCACGCCTGTACAACCTCTCATCCTCAAAAAATACTGTTTGACATGTCTGGAAATTTTTGTGTGATAATTTCTTTGTTTTTTTTTTCCATCATTACCTTCTTTTAATAACTGTTTCATGTCATTTATGTCATGTACATCTGTAACACTTTTTTTCCCCCTCTGAACTACTGTACTACGCAAGAAATCAGGTCTGTAATGTCACATGTTATTTTTGTAGCTAAACACATCTGTGGTAGGGCTGATACTTGTTTGTCTCTTCCTCCAAATTCCTGTTTCTGAAACACCACTCCAGATATTACTCTTGTTCAGTTAAAAGCATGTAGACCTCTTTTTATTTTTTTTTCTCTCTGTACAATTCAAACCTGACTTTATAATCCTCTTCTGATTCTGTTGATGTCTCTTGTATGGCCATACTCTTTCCTGTGTAGTGCCACGTGGTGCGTTCTTCTATGAAGCCAGTTTAGATTAGATTTCCCTCTTAAGATACTTCCTTTTGTTGAAGTGGGAGAGGGACAGGGCTTTTTTTTTCTTTATTGTTTTGTTTTCAGGGTTATCATCTCTTTCATAATGTTGAAGCTTATTTCTGAGCTTCCGGACCAAAAACCGATCCGTAGAGCCATGATTTTCAAGGTCAGACTTTGTATTTTTTTTTTTTTTTTTTTTTTTTTTTTTTTTTAAGTAAGTACATGAAATGCGTCAGTTAGCACTTAATGTGATGAGATGAATTCCCTTTGCTTCCCACGCAGACTGACTTGCGGTCACCCTTTAGCTCTGATTGGCCGGTTTCCACTATGCAGAAGGTAGACATTTTAAATGGTTTTAGTTTTAACAGTAAAGAGAAACTAGAATTGGGTTATGGCTTTTCAGCACCACATTTCTTATTCTATAAATCACTCCTCTTGCCCTGTTTATGACTTTGAATTGCTGAAGGTATTGTAGTAGATTTGAAAGTAGCTTTTTGTAAAGTGTGAATAAAATGTGTATTGCATATTTCCTTTCTACAAAGTCGTTTGTGTTGAGTTCTTGACTCATGCAGGAGTTGTGCTCCTAGGATAAAACAATACTTACTTTTGCTTTTAACTCTGTGCAGTCATTGCACATTGTCAGTTGGTCATTCTTATGCATACTACTTTTGGTGTGTTTATTTCCATCAGATTTGATAAGAGATTTTTCACACTCAATTATAACACTTCCTGTTCTTGCATTAATAGGATAGTCTTTTTGTAAAGATGTAGGATTCAGACTTTTTTTTTAGTTCACATATAGGGTACTTTTTAAATGAGACAATTGAACTTAGAACGGCTAATTTACACACATTTGATTTGTCACAAATCTGTGCACAGCCCTGTGCCCAAACAGTAAGTTTTGTCCTGTGTTTGAAAAAGGTATTATCTTGATGAAATTGTGATCTGTTCTCACTTCCACAAGGTGGCGTTATTGGACCAGAAAATGACACAACAGAAGACACCATAAAGACAGGCACATTGCCTATCTAGTCTTCTAGCAATACAAGAAGTTCACAGGACCATAGGGATGTTCAGTTCGGCATGAATACTTCCAGATTTACTCCTAAATGATATAAATCAAATGTTCACATTTTAGTGTCCTTCAAACCTCTCATTAGCGTCAAGAGAGGCTTCAACTTCTCTTTGCAGCTAAATGCAAACTCTTTGGCAGTACATTTTGTGTGTACAGAGGTCTTTGCTCACCGGTTTAAACTTTAATACACTTACTTTTGACAGTTTTACAGGGCCGTAGAGAGAGGAGCTGGATTGCGAGGATGAAGTAGTAACTTTTGGGGTGTTCTTAAACTGAGCTTTTTTTCCGAGCAGCTTTGAGAAGTGACTCTTGGAAGACTTGAAATAACAACACTTTTTTTTTATTTGGATATGTCTGCATTTAACTATTGCAGAAAATAAAAGTTGCAGTATCCTGTGATCAAGAAAGTGTCTTTCGCACAGATGGAAACCAGCCGAGAAACATCACTCATGCGCACTCTCACTGTTAGAAGGTAAATAAAGAACCGTGCTCAGACGAGGTATGTTGAGAATGTGTGCGCAATCATGAAGGAAACACTGGCGTGGATTTCCTCGAGAATGGTTGGAGTTCAGATGTGTGAATGGTGTGCATGTGGTGCTCTTGATGGCTTTGACTGAACCCTGTCCAACTCCCATGAAGAAGCAAATTTGTCAAAGCTTTTTAAAAATGTATTTAAATGGATTTATGGCTTTGTTTGTCTCGCATGAGGACAAAGCCAGTGCATGCTGTGGATGTGCAGGCCTTGTGTGTTTACTTTATTTTTGGGATTTGTGGAACATAACTGTGTTTTTCTCCAAAGTTTTTTTTGCGCATTGGTTGGACTGCCCAGTGTTTGGAACTTTCAGCTTCTGCACTGACGTGGCAGCGAGAGTTCAAAGTCACGCTAAGCGTTAGCAGATGTATTTCATTCTTTCTCACTCTCCCTGCCTCTCCCTCTCTCCCTCAACAATTACCACTGCCTTTACCGTTGCACCTGACCGCAGTTCATGCATGGACCCGTGGAAAACATGACTGAGGCTCCACACAGATGATTTACGGTGATTTTCAGCCCTTAGAGACACTGCATACTCTTAAAGTTGAAGGGAGCACAGAAGGAAACTAGGCCAAACAGCAGGACGCCGCGATGGGCTCCTGGTCCTCCAGCTGAAACAAACACCAGAGCCGACAGTCTGACACTTTGCTGATGTGTAATAGCTAAATTAGGAATGCATTTTTTAAAAAGAAGAATGTTACTATGTCCAGTTTCTTTTACTAGTTAGTTCTCCCCCAATCACACACTGCTACAGAGCTAAGAGAGTGTAGGTTAGCATGACTTTCAGCTAACACATCACTGGAGGAGAATACTAATGAAAATCAAACTGAAATAAGACACTGTACACTGTGTGGAAGTTTAATCAGAAATTTATAAAACTCTGATCATCTGTTTTACAAAAATGATACTGTAAATAACCACTTAGAGAAATGTTCCTCTGGGAACCAAAAGTGGTTCTACTATGAGATCTCCCCAAAGAAGGGCTTGCATTTAAAATTATAACACGAAAGACCTCTTCAGGTTTTTTGCACTGGATCTGGTGCCCACACACAGGTTACATGTAAGCACAGAATATGAAGGATTTTTACCATGATTTTATTAGGAATTTTAGAAGTGTTCATGACCTGGCTTAAACCATGTAAACTCCAAGTTTCTGGGAAACTGTCCCATCTGCGATTATGTTAATCCAGAACTGGAGTCGATTTCTGTTTTCTTGCCATTCTCTGCTAAATTGTTCAGGAACAAACTTAATCCAGGAAAGTGGCTGTAAATGTTCTGCTTTTAAAATCCATTGGCATTTAACAGTACATAAACCGTCCAAGCCTCAGTATCATAATAACTACAGTACTCTGCACACTTCAAGATATAATCTCAAGTCAAAATGGCCTTTAACAACAAGATAAGAAAATTTCATCAGATGTTTGAGATTAGATTTAAAATCCATGTATGAAGAAACACGGGAAAGAACTTTTTTTCCAAAGCTGGAATTCCAAATAATTTAGTGTGTAGAAAATGGGACTCTGACGCCAGCCCTGGTAGAACACCAAAACTGAGGGGAGGGGGAAAAAAACAAGCTCCAGCCTTTGCCTCAGATCTGAAAAATATCAACAGCTGTTTGTGTCCATCTTTCCACTGTGTGAAGGTATCTCAAGACAACAGCTATGGATCTGAAAGAATGCAGCGCTCTCAAGAAGCTATACCTTTAGAAAAGGAAACAGATATTAAAAGACAACGGCACTTTTCTGATATCTCTTAAACTCTAATGACTACCCCCCCAATGTAACACAACCCTCTGACTTTTCCAGAGTCAAATCCTATGGTATTCTGTGTGGAGAGGGAATAAATTCAAGGAAGTAGAAAAAGACTCATGTTTAATTTTAAGGTTCTAGGATGCTGTCCCTGACACAGCGTGCCTGTGTCTTGGTGCAGAAGTGGCACCTGAAGCTCATGGGATTATCTGTCGCCAAGGGCCGAGCGTTCTCCACGGCAACCGAGAAACTCGGCTGTGAAATACGAAGGCTGAGGAGGCGTTCTTGACGATTGCAGACAACAGCCGAGGCTTAGAGGGGCTTCCACCGGCGAGACAAGGCCGCTTAGATGTCTTGTCTCCATGGTGAACCAACCTTCTCTTACTTTGTAACCATGGCCCAGCACCCGTGGTCAGTTTCTCTCTCTCCACAGGCTTCCACACCATCCTTCCACTGCTGTTACCTTCTCAGATGTGGCTCTGTTTATTGGCCTCTTTCTTTTTCTTTTTTCTTCTTGTCCTCCTTTCGATGGTGCCTGAACTTTTTAAAACTTATAGAACTTAATGTAAAGATCCTACACTTGTGAAATGTTTTGGTTTTCATTGAACTACACATTCAAGCTATGAACCATTTAGGAAACCGTTCTTTTTTTAACTGTGTAGAAAGACTGAGCCAACTCTGTGGCTTCTTACACACACCCCAAAATTATACTTATCCTATGGCTTTGTTCACACGGGTTTTTTGGTACTTTTCAGCCATGTTTTTAGTGTTTCACCATTTTTGGATCTAGTCATCAAAGCTGTGGATTGCCAGTCAGGTTTTAAAGTGGTCATTGAAAATCATGCAAGTGCCATTTGTGCAATGTTTTGATTATAAAGAGCTCTTTCACTACAGTACCTTTACATGCAATGTAGTTCATATCCATAGAGCAGACACATTTGAGCCAAACCTGTCTCACTTTTGGCACTTTCAGCTCAGTTACATCGCTGGCAAGTGCTGTGTGTTGGATGTGGACCAACTGTCATGAGCCGGACTTTGGCCCAAATGTGGGCTAAATGGTTTTCACAGCACACCTGATATCAGGCTCAGAGAAGGTGAACATGTGTGAGTTGAGAAAGCCACACAACAACACTCAAGGCCAAATTTGGGCCATAGGAAAACTGCAGAAGTGTCTTAAAGTCGGTCACTAGAACAGGTCTGATTCTGCTAATAGTTGACATTTGGCTTGAGGAGTCAAATTCACTGATACTATGCTTGGTTGCTAAATTAAAAAACATCTGAATAGGCAGGTGTAGTTGTCCAAATCTAGTCTTAACGTCTGTCTTGTGACAATGTCAAGACTAGTTGCCTGTATAGTGGATAAATGTATGGAATATCTTGCAACCACAGCTCTGTAAATCATCTCAGTTCTCAGCACCTTGAGATCGGCCGATTGTATACATTTACGTTGGGTTCTGATGTTACATACATGCCACTTTCATGACAGTTTCTACGTTAACCGACATTGACACTTGTGATGAACCCTGTGAGTTCATGGCTAAGTAAGACTTTCACACATTTGCTGTGTGCTGACACATGAAACGTGTGGGAAATACATCAGATTTTGTTTAAATGGTATTAGACTTTACCTTGAAAGAATGTGACTTACCAAAGACACAGCATTTGTCTGAACTAAGCCCTTAGGTAAGATACTGAGTTGAAAAAGCATCTTTCAGTTTAAGGTTTGTGATGTCTGTGTCTCATTATACAACAGGTTGGTTAAGACATTAGTGCTCTACAGTGAAAATCCAGCATGGATCACATGGATGTGGAAAATAAAAAATGTGCCAAATAAAAATCCAGTAATATAATTCTTCATACTCATTTAAAACCAGCAGGTTTAACAGTTATCCCTTGCTAACAGCCGTAATCTGTTTGTATCATGCTTCAGAATTCAGGACTGACTCAAAAATCATCACTAGCTTAATTATGTAAGCTTTCCTATTCACACATTGGAAATAAATGGCTATATTTAGTAGCAGAAGTAGTTTTGACGTGTCTGTTTACTGCACTGCTAAGAGCTGTAATTCCTATTTAGATGTGTAAACTGAACACTGAAGCAATAATTATGCTAGGAGCTAAATAGATGCTGTCAAAGACTTTAAGAATGGGTTTGGTTAGCGCAGCACTGTGGTCAATTCCATTTCAGCTGCTAGGAGACTACATTATACACAGGGAACACTGGAGGGAACTTATTGTGTTTGTATGAGCAGTAAATTAGTGTTTTCTACTTTTCATGAATTGAAATCAAACTCACTTACATCTTAAGAAACCAACCATTTATTTTATGCCAAAAATACAAATGTAGTCAAACAGCCAAGACACATTTGCGGTCTAGGGTTTACTTTGCGCACTGAACATTTCTTGCACAATAGACTACATTTGAGGTAAGATCTTTCATTTCCACCAACTTATTTAAGCCATGAACTAATGTGACTCAAAGGCTGACGTGTTCTAAGAGCCGAAGCGCACCTTGCTTTGATTAGCCATGTGTCTGTCTGGACTCGGTGGCGTTGTTGTGTTCCGGCACTTGGCTTCGCTCTGGACTCTGCGCTGATTTGCGGGGGCCTTCTGTGTGACACATGTCATTGTTTTGGTTCTTCTCATCCTGCGCACATGTGATTGAGAGTTTGTGTATATTTGGAAGGTACCCTTCCTCGCTAACCTGAAACATTCTGTAAGAATTAGCTCTGACTCTAGACCTACCCTCTCACACGGTATCAGGATCTTCCCCATTCTGTATTGTGTTTTGGTTGTTTTCCTCTCACACACGTTACCCTTAATCATACCCGGTCTTTTTAAGGTTTGTCTAGGTGTCTGTTTGTTGGTTCATTGTAGTTCTTGTTTTGAGGTTATGCAATCTTCTTATGTGTCTTTGTGCTGTTATGTTTACTGTTGTTTTTTCCGTTTAAAACTTCAGCCCAACTCAGCAGATGCTTCCTATTCTCTATTTGTCCTGCACTTGCCGTGACACAGCCGTCACATCTCAGCTCAGACCCTGATCACAATGAAGGCCTTGTTAGTACAGAGATGGTACGGACATACCTGAGGTCCTAAGCACAATTCTGATAGTTACTATTTACTGAGAGGTGTGCATACATGGTAAGCTCAGCTAATCACCATTTTATATGCAATATTCAATTAATAGGCTAACAGTTTTTTTGTGTATTGAATTAGTCCAGATTTGTAATTTAGACTTAATTGAGAGACTAAATAAAGACTTTGAAAATGCCATCACTACCATAATCTACAGGTTTGTGCCTGCAGTTGTAACTGTTTTCCACTTATTTTGTTGTCAACCAATGGCTAAAATGTTTGCTCTTTTATGCTTGCCTGCTGCTGGTTTACCCGGTCTCCCAACATGTTTATGCTAGTTGACTAGCATACCATTGTTTCAAACTAAATGCTGATTTTTCTGGTGAGCAGCTATGCTAAGTGGAAAAACATTTGGACTTTTTCATTAACCACCTCTATTTAAATCATCCTAAAATATGATCTCTTCCAGTTACTATCACCAATGTGTCCCTGTGGATTGAAACTTTAGTCTAAAGGTTTCTGCATGACACTGGGATATCACACGGAGCTACAATTGAGAAATAATTAATATAAACTTACATTATGTTTGTGTTCCAAAGCAGTTCGGGGTCTTGGACTCGTTACAGACGTTATAGAAATGGCTACAAAAGGCCACGTGGTTGCTTTTGCATGATGAAAGAGATGCTTGGAAAAGTCTTAGTCCTCAAGTTTGTTCCAGACGTTCTTTCGGAAGAACAACCAAACCCCAACCTGGGGTCACTCTGCAAGCTTGTTCAATTAACTCGAGCTGTACAGAGATAGCTTTGTGTGTGCCTTGAACTCATATTCCAGCCTTGCTAACCCTCACAGATTGGAGCTAGTTTAGAAAATGTCAGTGAACAT
This sequence comes from Hoplias malabaricus, assembly GCF_029633855.1. NCBI lineage: Eukaryota > Metazoa > Chordata > Actinopteri > Characiformes > Erythrinidae > Hoplias > Hoplias malabaricus. The sequence continues at coordinate 21,949,919 of NC_089816.1, read as the reverse complement.
TGTAATATCTTCTTCACCTGTTGCCTCTCTGTCATTCTGACCCAAGAAAATATGAACTCCACACCAAGGGAATGCTCCACATCATTTGATATTTCATTTTTCTTCATTTTACAGAATTGTACAAAGTTTTTTATGGAATAAAAGCAATTTATTCATCCAATATGAATACAGAATTAATACTGAATTTGCTGCAGTGACTTCTGCTACTCTGGGAAGGTTTTACACTAGATATTGGAACATGTCTATGATGATTTGATAGCATTCAGCCTCAGGAACATTAGTGAGGTCAAGTACAAATGTCAGAGGATTAGTTCTGGTTCACAAATCTAGATCACCACACTATCTCCGCCTGTAAGTAATGGACGGGGCTCCATCTCTCCAGAAAACCTAGTTCCACTGGTCGTGGGTGGGGAGTCGGGGTTATCCCTCTTTAGCTGATGCCTGGTGCTGGGGGAACTGATCGTGTGCAGCTGATCAGGGATTTATTTACATAGTTTTCTATGAAAATTATTAAAGCTGTGTTTACAGGTCTGTGGCCAAAATGCTTCCAACTTAAAGTATCAATATTGACTTTTGATTTGAATGTGTCCAAAAAGCTTTGGCCATGTGGTGTACATTAAATAAGGACACTTACAATATAACCTTGAGTAAGGTGAAGACATGAAGGTAGCACATTCTGAACTATCATTGTACATAATACTTTTTGATTGAAATTGCATGATTGATGTAGTTATCAACACAATAATAATTATAATAAAAATAGGTATGTAATCACATACTTTTACATATTTAAAAAATACCAATGCATTACATTTCTCAGCGATCACCCCAAAAAAAGTTTAGGTTACAAAGATTTCTTACCTGCAGTACACACACAGACACACACACACACACACACAGAACCTGGTGTACCTGGTGTGCAGGTTTCTATGGAAACCCCTAAGGGAAGTGAGGAAGATTCAAGGACAGGCGTGTTTGTAAACTGGAACATTGGGTCATTTTTGTGTACATGCACGCACACACACATACACACACACACACACACAAACACACACACAAAAGCAAAGAGTTCATTTTAATCAAGGTCAAGTCCACAGTGCTGTGATATTTTAAATGAAATGGTTTTCTTTTTAAAGATCTCTTCATTGTGGTCTAAAACTCTCACAGCTCAGTGTCAACAGTTGGTTTTCTTCCCTGTAAACGAAGCTCTTGTGTGAGATCTCCAGAAGATCAACTCTGAATGTCCTCAGTGACTTCAGTGATGACACTCAGCACTAACCCTACAACAACACTGGGCACAATTGTTATAACAAGGCGTGCTCATTTAAATGAATAATGTTTGTATGAGAGTTTCCTTATAATTACCACTTAATAAATAATTAAAATTCTTCTTTAGTTTAACAGAAGTTAAAATAATTAAAGAAGTGAGATAAAAAACAGAAAAATGATAGATTTTCTGGCCTATATGTGTGTATTCAAAAAGATGTTTCCATCTCATTAAACCTGATGACATCTGTGTGCGTGCGTGTGTGTGTGTGTGTGTTTGTGTCCTCCATATGGTAAGCACAGTGTTGATCAAGCACTCCACAGTCAGTGATGCTGAAAAACATAGTGTGTACTTTGTTTTGACTGGAAATTAAATTAATGATGTTTTGATCTCTGTATTTTTTGAAAATAGCCTTTGGCTTTGCTTTGTCTACAGTTTTATTATATTGTTATAACAAATTATAATCCAGTCTAACATTAATCAACGCATAACAATTACGCTTGAAATTCTTACATAATGTGTTCAAGCTGGATATGTCAGAGAGCCATGAACTGCTCGAGCACTCTTTGAGTGTCTCATTTAAACTGGAACATCTGTCCTTGATGATTTGTGTTTTCAGATTTGCTGTTATGAATTTTTGTTGCTGTGTTTTTTTTCCTTGGCGTATATAACTTGAACTGCTCCAAAAACAGTTTATATAACCGAGTCAAAGTGAAGATTAACCTAATTTTTTTTCATAGCTTAGTTTCTCTGTTATTTTTACAGACAGCCTTCCTTAGTTAATAATAATCTTGATGAGGCAATGCTTATTAAATTTGTGTGGCTTTCTGTGTCACTGTCGTTTCTTGTCTCTTTCTCTTCAGATGAGTTCATTATCAAAATGTCAGCTAGGTTCTGCCTGGATTCTACAGTCCAGCCTTTACTCCTTGTTCAACCATTTTTCTCTCACTGCTTCCCCCCATCTCTCTCTCTCTGCTTTTTCTCATAAAGCACATGGTGAGAGTTTATTGCGTTTTCTCTGACAGGCAGGGAGCTGTTAGGTAAGATCCAGGAATAAAAAAAAATAAACAAATCCTAGTGTGGCACCAGTCTGGAGCAGCCAAGAACATATACATCTCTAATCTACATAGAGCTTTAATCAGGCCCAAAAATTCGAACGCTTCACATACAGGAGACTTTCAAGACCACTGACATAAAGTTGCACAGACATCTATGCACGTAGTTGTAGGATTTCCTATGGTGAAATTGAAGCAGCATTTATGATGGTAGACACATGCTGGATAAAGGCTTAGGAGAGGTTTGTGTTGGTTCATATCTGTGGTCATGAAAGGCTTAGGTCTCTACAGTCGGATCATGACTCAAACCACATCACCAAAGTACAAAATTCAGTTGAGCCGAACAAAACTCTTGTCTGTAACTGACCCGATTTGCTCCTAAATCACTCGAGGAACCAGAGTAAATCTGACAGGTCGCTGTGAGCACTGGGTCCTGTGTTGTGACCACTGCTATGTCACAGATAAATGACATGAAAAATAATAATGTGTAAGTATAAACTGTCTGACTCTCTGTGAGGAGAGTGGTGTGTTCTCCCTGTCTCTGTGTGGGTGTCCTCCGGCTGACTGTCTGTGAGGAGTGTCTGTCTGTCACAGGTGTAAGCTGTCTGAGAGACAGAGAGAGAGAGAGGGAGAGAAAGGGGTTGAAAGGAGAGAGAAATAGGAGAAGAGTTATGACTCTTAATCCTTCTCTGCTATCTGCAGATCCACAACAGACACTGAAAGCTTTTATGAAGCAAAGATTGAGGAATTGAATGTAGTGATGAGCATCCAAAAAATATCATGCACAATAATTTCTTCTGAATGAATCATAAGTTGGTGTTCCATGAAAATAACAGGACATTTTCCATTGGCACCGTTTTGTGAACTTGTAAAGACATAAACCTACATGCAGGACTGTCTTCTCTACTCCCGCTTGATGAAATGTTTTTTGTATTTTCGAGCTTGTGCTCTATTTCTGTCCAGATGAGCCATGGCCAACTGGACGTGGTGTGAGCTGAATGTCTGCGCTGAGGCTGCACTGCAAAAATACTCCTCATTTTCTTTAATTATGGACTGGTTTGCCTGTAAACCCAGCCTTGAACTTACAATTGATTTTAACGTGTTTAGTGGACAGACGTGACCACAGCAAAAGGACAAGGAATCACAATGGTACACTAGATGTCTAGCAAGTGCACAACCACCACAGTCACCATGCCAGAAATATTCATATACCACTCCGGCTCACAAATTCCAGGCTCTTGTTATTTTGATGGTTATCTGTTATTTGTGAACAATGACGCTTTCATAACAACCGCTTCAGTAATAATTCGAATAATAGTACTTTTATTTAATATTTGGCCATTCAACTGACCAGCTCATGGCCAGTCCACCCTGCTACTTCATTTATAAAACCTCAAGCTCAGCTCCACCTCAGTCAAACTCTGTTACCATAACATCACATGGTCAGGCCTTAGTCGACAACACAAATTAGACTTTTTTTTCCATGGCGACTTCTAGATAATCCCACTTTGTAAATATGTTAACAGAACTACAACAGTCTACAACTATTCCAGATGTATGAGAGTTCACACATGTGCTTTCCCTATTACTGTCAAATAGACAAGGACAATGTGCACACTTAAAGAAGCACTAGGGCATGTTTTTAGCTTAAAAGTACAGCTACAATATCAATGTGATGCTCCATCGAGCTGTAACAGGGAGCCTCTGTCATTACTGGACTCGGCACTGCAGAAACTGCACTATGCAACTTTTGGAGGAGTGCAGGAAACCATTCCATGTCCCTTCTCCCTCCCCCTTGACTTCAGGACAAAGTGAACTACACTCTGTAACTGAAGGGGGAGCCCAGGAGCAGAAATACCAAATTTAACCACATATAGTGTTCCTTTAAGGGGCGTCCGTAATAAAATCAAATGCAAGTGTATGGAATATGGACCACTAACTTCAGGTCTAAGCCTCGACTCTCATTAATAGGAATCCTCCTTGGCCAGGGTTTGTTGGACGGTGAGGCGAGCGGTGCAGAAATAAAAGGAAGTCAGTTATCGACACTATGCAGGCATCATCGATCCCAGATGAATTATTAAAACAAAGTTTAACAAAGTCACTTTCAGTGGGCTGGACGCACGCATGCTGCAACACAGAGTGAAAGTATGGGAGGAAAGTGAGAGGAGCGAGAACGCCTGAGCTTGTTTGTTCAGACATTGATCCGCAGCCCCCTGGGTATATAGCTGCCGTTTACCAATTTGTGTCTTCCCCTCTTCTCGGCAGCGCTTGAAGGGAACAAACAGCCGTGCTTTCCAGCATCAGACCCGACCACACGTTGCTCGGCAACCGCACATTGGTCTGAGGGAAGGTGATGTTGGTGGTGGTGATTGGTCAGAAATCCACCAAGAGAGAATCAAGGCCTTTATTAGTCCTCAGTAAAGAGGCCAGACGTAGGATTGCACCTTCATATGGTCTCTCAGCACTAATGGAGATGTTATGAAATTTGTAAAGGGTGGGGTGGGGGTGGGGGTGGGGGGGGGTCAGTGAGGGGCTCAAGTTCAACAGGAAGGTTTAGTGAAAGTTTGAATTTACACAAGTTCACTTGTAACACTTGTCAAGTAGGAGGGGCTGATGTACTGAGTCTTGGGCAGCTACAATTATTATTATTATTATTATTATTCAAAATAATGAATCTTCTCAGGAAGAGTGATACTTGTATAATATATAAAATTAAACATAATTAAAATATATACACAATTTTTTTTTCTAAAACCTAGAAGATGTGTTGTGAGCAAATTTGAAGAACAAAGTTTGTTTCTAGATGTTCTTTTTGATTGCACGGATTTGTTGATAATGTTTTAATATTCTTTTTTTTAGGGTGGCACCGTGGAGCAGCAGGTAGTGTCACCGTGGAGTGTTCGAGTCCCGCTCCGGGTGAGTGTCTGTGAGGAGTGTGGTGTGTTCTCCCTGTGTCCGCGTGGGTTTCCTCCAGGTGACTGTCTGTGAGGAGTGTGGTGTGTTCTCCCTGTGTCTGCGTGGGTTTCCTCAGGGTGACTATCTGTGAGGAGTGTGGTGTGTTCTCCCTGTGTCTGCGTGGGTTTCCTCCGGATGACTGTCAGTGAGGAGTGTGGTGTGTTCTCCATGTGTCTGCGTGGGTTTCCTCCGGGTGAGTGTCAGTGAGGAGTCTGGTGTGTTCTCCCTGTGTCCACGTGGGTTTCCTCCGGGTGACTGTCTGTGAGTAGTGTGGTGTGTTCTCTCTGTGTATGCGTGAGTTTCCTCTGGGTGACTATCTGTGAGTAGTGTGGTGTGTTCTCCCTGTGTCTGCGTGGGTTTCCTCAGGGTGACTATCTGTGAGGACTGTGGTGTGTTCTCCCTGTGTCTGCGTGGGTTTCCTCCGGGTGACTGTCAGTGAGGAGTGTGGTGTGTTCTCCCTGTGTCTGCGTGGGTTTCCTCTGGGTGACTGTCTGTGAGGAGTGTGGTGTGTTCTCCCTGTGTCCACGTGGGTTTCCTCCGGGTGACTGTCTGTGAGGAGTGTGGTGTGTTCTCTCTGTGTCTGCGTGGGTTTCCTCCGGATGAGTGTCAGTGAGGAGTGTGGTGTCTTCTCCCTGTGTCTGTGTGGGTTTCCTCCGGGTGACTGTCTGTGAGGAGTGTGGTGTGTTCTCCCTGTGTCCATGTTGGTTTCCTCCGGGTGACTGTCTGTGAGGAGTATGGTGTGTTCTCTCTGTGTCTGCGTGGGTTTCCTCTGGGTGATTATCTGTGAGGAGTGTGGTGTGTTCTCCCTGTGTCTGCGTGGGTTTCCTCTGGGTGATTATCTGTGAGGAGTGTGGTGTGTTCTCCCTGTGTCTGCGTGGGTTTCCTCAGGGTGACTGTCTGTGAGGAGTGTGGTGTGTTCTCTCTGTGTCTGCATGAGTTTCCTCCGGGTGACCGTCTGTGAGGAGTGTGGTGTGTTCTCTCTGTGTCTGCGTGGGTTTCCTCCGGGTGATCCGGTTTCTTCCCACAATCCAAAAACACACGTTAGTAGGTGGATAGGCGAATCAACACTGTCTGTATGTGTGAGTGTGTATCGCCATGTGAAGGACTGGCGCCCCCTACAGGGTGTGTTCCTGCCGTGCGCCCAGTGATTCCAGGAAGGCTCTGGACCCACAGCCGCCCTGAACTGGATAAGCGCTTACAGATCATGAATGAATATTCATTTTTTGTTTTATTTTAACATCAGGAATTTTTCTTTTGAGCAAATAAAAGTTTACTGCTCAGATAAATGTATATCTCATTTTCTCAGCTGCAGTGCACACATTTTTGGAAGATGGTACTAAAGCAGATGTGACAGATGTTTGGATGAGGACACACTGACATTGTTTTCTTTTTATTCTTTTTTTTTGTGGAAGTAGTCTGCTGGAATGTTTGTGTTGATACAAGCCTGATTATGTAACTACTGTCGTTGAGGTTACCTGTCTTAAAAAATTTGCAAATATGTGTGGGCCGATATGTGTGTGTGTGTTTGTGTGTGTGTGTGTGTGTGTGTGTGTGTGTGTGTGTGTGTGTGAGTGAGTGAGAAGTCTTGAGAGAGAAAGAAAAAGGGGAAGGGATTGAACAGGACCGTTACGTAGCCAAAGAGACAAAAGGCCATTGCAGTTTGCAGCAGTTTCATGCGGCAAAAGAAGCCAAGATCCTACAGAGAACACAGTTGCATATAACAGCAGCCCAAAAGAGGTTTTATACCCCTCTAGCCCACACTTGGTGTTGGTTATGGCTCATGTACAGCTGCTCAAGAGGGTCCTATTCTATTAGCATATGCCTGTCAAGAAATTGGAAATGCTCTATGTCCCAAGAGTGGTGGTGGTGTGTGTGTGTGTGTATATGAGTTAAGGATTGTTGAAAAGTCTGATAGCTTGGGGGAAGAAGCTGTTGCACATTCTTTATGTGAAACCCCAAATGCCTCACTATATTAGGAGGGTGAAGAGTGTTTGTGGGGAATTCAGTAGCGGAATTAACAAACGCACTAAAGGACATGTTTAGACGTTTAGTTTGAGGATGCACCCTCCAAAAATATTCAGCAAAGTCTATTTCTGAAAGTGACCCCTGATTTAGAAACAGAGAACAAACCACCAAAGCCAGTGGAGCTACCGGAGCGGGGATTCCAAATAAAGTGTCGTACGTTGGCATGTTACAAGTGAAAAGGATGATCAGGAACAACTGCATATGAGCCAGAGTTCCCCATGCCAGACATATTCCCATAATATAATGTCAGCGGAGTGTTTTGTGTTTTGCTTTGGCAATCATTAGATTAAACATGTCAGTCAAAGCAATGCATTTTCCTCGCATTTAAGGTCTGTTTATATTCAAACCTCATTTGCTCAGCTCTGCCAGCTGTAGTGTCAAATGCTCTGTGTCTAGGTGATCATTTCCTCCTCGGCTTATGGGCTATCACCGACATATGCTAAAGGTTCCTGTGCGGGCCTGCCTGAGCCCCTGGACAAATAAAAACCAAGGATTATTGGATTAAGAGTGAGTGAGAGAGAGAGAGAGAGAGAGGAGAGATTGCATCCCATTTTACCTTCGCTCTACAGTTTACCGTTTTACTTCCGATCCGAGTCTGATGGATCTCGCCAGTTAAAGGCATTCATTACAGTCTATTGATTTGCTGAATTAAACAGTAATACATCAAAGAATGACAATTACACACACATTAGTCTCTCACCATGAGGCGGAGGAGAGAAGGGTATATGTTACAAATGCATAATTAATGACAGGAGAACTTGATGTAGAAATTACATCTACAGTGTTTTCAATAGCAGCAATAATCATCTTCCCAAATTATATATTGATTGGTATTTCCTTGAGAAATTTATACAAGTGACATGAACTGTATTATCCAGCTGAAGGAAGGGAATAAGAATTTCACAGATTATGTTTCATTAAGAGCATTAGGCCTTCTATTTTTATCCAAATTCAGGAGACTCTCTGTAATTATCAATAACCTAATATTTCAATTAATGCTTTCTTTGTTAATTGTTAAATTATTAATCACAGGTGGCACAGTGGAGCAGCAGGTAGTGTCGCACTCACAGCTCCAGGGACCTGAAGGTTGTGGGTTCAAGTCCCGCTCCGGGAGACTGTCTGTGAGGAGTGTGGTATGTTCTCTCTGTGTCTGAGTGGGTTTCCTCCGGGTGACTGTCTGTGAGGAGTGTGGTGTGTTCTCTCTGTGTCTGAGTGGGTTTCCTCCGGGTGACTGTCTGTGAGGAGTGTGGTGTGTTCTCTCTGTGTCTGAGTGGGTTTCCTCCGGGTGACTGTCTGTGAGGAGTGTGGTGTGTTCTCTCTGTGTCTGCGTGGGTTTCCTCCGGGTGACTGTCTGTGATGAGTGTGGTGTGTTCTCCCTGTGTCTGCGTGGGTTTCCTCCGGGTGACTGTCAGTGAGGAGTGTGGTGTGTTCTCCCTGTGTCTGAGTGGGGTTCCTCCAGGTGACTGTCTGTGAGGAGTGTGGTGTGTTCTCTCTGTGTCTGAGTGGGTTCCAGGTGACTGTCTGTGAGGAGTGTGGTGTGTTCTCCCTGTGTCTGCATGGGTTTCCTCCGGGTGACTGTCTGTGAGGAGTGTGGTGTGTTCTCTTTTTGTCCATAGGTGTGAATGTGCGAGTGTGTGTCGCCCTGTGAAGGACTGGCGCCCCCTCCAGGGTGTGTTCCCTCCTTGCAACCAGTGATTCCGGTTAGGCTCCCAACCCACCGCTGCCCTGAATTGGATAAGGGTTACAGACCATGAATGGTCCCCTCACTTTTCCAGTGTAAAGAGACACCAGCACATCACCCAGGATTTCTCTCTGGACACATCTGAAGTATCTTCGCAAGATGTTCTTTTGCCCGTCTTGATTTAATTTTGAGCAGCCTTCCACGTGGTCTCAGTAAAAAGCTGGAGAGGGGTGAGGGGCATGGGGGAGTCCGTGGTTTGGCAGAGTTAACGATGATCACATGCTCCAAATGTGGCTTTAAAAAAAGGTTTCCCAAAGGCCTTGGAACTCCTGGCTCAGAAGCATGCCCTCCAGCCAGCAGATTATAGCCTCCGAAATCCAGCAGGAAATATAAAAGAGTGCTTTTACAGCACCTACAATAACCATGGGCTCTTATTTAAGTGATTCCAGTGAGCGTAAAAGCATGTGTAGGTCAGGACTCCAACCTAGACGTCTGTCACCCAGCTGGGCCAGGACTGTGGAAGATGGCACAACGGCACTGGGTTTGATGGCCACAAAATCACTCATGGCCTCCTATGGGATTTATCACAACCATCATGCTCTGCCGATGGTGACTCATATGTTTTTCACTGTAGCGTCCAATGAAAAAGTGCCACATTCATGTCTGTCTACCACCAGTGTATTTACATTCACCTCAGAATGTCGATGTGAGACACTTATGGACCCCATCGTGGAAAATTCATGAACAGCCGGGAAGCAATGCAGAATCCTGCCAAGGTGATAGAGAGTAAAGAAGGAAACCCATCATTACACTGGGGAGTCTTTCACCACTTTCCAAACCTAATACCGCTCTCCATGCTATGGTGGATATACTGTTGGATATGTGTATTTGCAATATGCTATATGCCCAAATCCACTCATCCAGAGCTTCTTCTGACATGAAGGGTATTAATAAGTAGTTCTCTCCCTCTGATAGTTTCCACTCCTCTGGGAAGACCTTGTACTGGAGATTGGATCACAGCTCTTAAGATTTGATTGCATTCATCCATAAGAGCATTAATGAGGTCAGTTTAACTCATCACAAAGGTATTGTCTGATCACACAATTCAACACAATTTCACTGCTCCAAGCCCAGTGGTGAAGGAAGCTTATAACCCTAGTGCCTATTTTTTGGGTGAGTGTTTTTCTCTGGAGGTTATGCTTTAAGTGCACAGTGTAATCTCAGAAAGTTGAATTTAAGGGCGCATGTTAAAGCAACAGGAAGCATTCAAAGTCTTGCACATACAGCTGGTGTGTTTAAGGGCTGTTTAATAACTTTCCTGCAGTGTTTTAATTCATATATTTAAGGTGGAAAGGTGCCAGCTGTTAACATTTCAATTCTGGCCTGGGTTTATGATGCTTTTAAATATGATGTGGGATGGAGAAAGATCTTATGCTGTCTGCATTCTGATCTGGACGAGATACGCATACACATGCACACACACACACACACACACACACACACACACACACATGCAAAAGATTCCCCCTTTGCTCTGGTTACTAAGAGAGATGATGTCAAGGCTGCGAGCCGTCCGCTGGCGTTCCTTATGAAATCCACTTCAAACGGCCCAGCTCCTCACTCTCCGCAGGCAGTGACATCTGTGGACACCTCTGTGTTGGAGAACTGTGTAAAGGCGTTCCGGGGGAATTTAATAAGGATCCAAACAAAGATTATGTAATTGACAGAATCATTATGCTCACGCATGAAGCTGTTATCGGAGGTCTCATCAGACTCAGGCTCTGCTGCTTTAGATAATGATGTTGAGTGAAGTGAATGTGCGCAGGACCACCATGGAGCTACTTCTACCTGAGAGAGAGGGACAAGAAAGAGAAACACAGATAGACATAGGGTGGACGGAAGGGGAGTGAAAGGAAGGAGAAAGGGGGGGGGGAGAGCGAGAGGAAAGGAATGAAAGACTGACACAGAGAAAGAGACTCAAATGGTCACTCTTTTTTTCAGAGCTGAAACTTACAGAACTTTATCATCTATTTCCTAGACATTTCTAACTCATCCCTCTCTTTTCTCCATCCTTCTATTGTCGCTGAAAACAGCACACCTTTACGTCTTCCCTTATACCCCCCACGCCCTCGTATGCTGAAAGATGAACGGTAAATAGTGGAGGTGTGCCTCTGAATATATTAGAGCTTTTCCAAAAGAGTGCTGGATCACAGAGCCTGTGTGTGTATGTGTGTGTGTGTGTGTGTGTGTGTGTGTGTGTGTTGTATATATATAGAAACACTCATTATTGTGTGTTTGCATTCTTACAAATATGAGGAAAACTGGGTTAAGATCATGCAGTTTCCTGTGAACACACATTAACAGTGTAATGAGTGAGATATAATTTAAGGTGGAACTATTGCTGACACAGATGGTTAGATACTTGCACCCAGCCAAGGTATAATAACCTTATAAAAGCAGTGTGACACTCAAGGTCTGACTCAAAGGAAAATTCTATTGCTTATAGTTTGCTTATGTAATGGCTCAGGAGACATAACAGTGATTCTCCTAAAATTCCTTAGGAGAAGAACAAAGACAAAAAGGAGACATTAGACACGAAAGAAGGATAAAGGAGATAAAGGGGAGAGTTAGGTGTAGTTCATCTAGCAAATCTGAGCCCAGTTTGAGACTTTACTGAAGATCTCAGAGGAGACACGTTTGAGATCACTGAGGTCTGAGATCATTGAGACATATTTGAGCAGCAGGAGACTTACGCTAAAGTGTCCTTTGTTTTTACATCTGATGTCGTTGTTGTCTTGGAGAAACTGCTGAGACATTAAGGAGATCTCCTTTTTGATTTTTCCTTCCTCTGGGGAAGACCACCATGCCCAAATGTGTCATAAGGAGGGTCATGAAGCCCCATGGGATATGTCAGGATAGCGTTGTACTCCTGACTCATAATGTCTGTGGCTGAATGCAGTCAAATTCACGGCAATGTTCAAACTCCTATTGTGAATGCTTCCCAGAAGAGAAACGACAGATCGATAGGAAAATAGATAGTGTTGTTGTTTTCCTTCTCTGAAAGTAAACAGTGTCGGAGAGTTGTCAGACAATCATCAGCAGATACACAGGTGGATCTGCCCCCAAATATCACACACTAATGTGCCACGAAATATCACACTTTCTCTGTTAAGTGTTTCGCACCTTTTGATTTCAGCTCAGAATGCAGTTCTGCTGTTAAGTGAGACTTTACCTTCTTTAAGCAGAGAAAGAAAACCAAGGTCAGACTTAATCCGAAGGACGAAACCACTGAAAATTCCATCTCTTATCCGCCTTCGTGTGATGTGCACGCTTGTTAGTGCTGATTATACTTGTGTAGGGTCAGAGAAATGGTTGCTGTTGTTGCAGCTGGATCACATTGCCGAATCTGAAGAGCTCCAAGAGAGAAGTACACGCACAGACTATGTTTTCAGACATAACATTTCTGTTCTGAGGAAATGGAGAGTTAATGATGTATATGTGATCTATTAAAGCCATGTGAGTTTTCTGATAACACTGTCCTGAAGAGTCTGAGAGGATGTGGAGCAAAAGAGATGATGTCAGGAGGGTAAACTGATTATTTCAAGATTGACAGTTCTTTGGAGGCGGCCATGCTGGATCTTCTAGATCTTGTTCATTGTGGATCTTTCTAGTCTGAACCGTGCTGAAATCCACTGTCTAAGACAGAGAGTTAAGGGCTATCCTTACAGTCTGATCAGAAATCTTGGCAGGGGCATGTCTATAATGGTGGCACACAGTGGCACTGGTCCTCCTTGATTTATAATTGACCCCTTGTGTCCTCTCCCCCAGCTTCACTGAAATGAAAATAAAATTTTATGTAATGTGCAATTATTTGTCATTGTACACAATACAAAGAAAAGCGTCTCCCACATTATCCCATCTGTGGCAGTGAACAAACACACACACTAGTGCACTAGGGGCTGTGAACACACACCCAGAGTGGTGGGCTGCCATCCCCAGTCCCCGGGAAGCAGTCGTGGGATCGGTGCCTTGCTCAAGGGCCCCTCAGTCATGGATTGAGCGAGGAGGACAGTGCTTTTCCTTCACTCCCTCGCCCCCAATTTTCCTGCCAGTCATGGGAATCGTCTTAAGTCCTCTAACCTCTAACCATTAGGCTACGACTGCTCTCTGGAAAAGAGTACTGTCAGTCAGTGCAGTGCCTTTGGGTTAGACTGCGTTCAGTAGATTTAAAAAAGTTCCCAAATATATTCTAAGCTATTATTCAATGCTGTATTTATGTCCCTTAGTTGTGCTATGATTTTCCATGCCCTTCTCTTTCCCACATGTGTCACACCATTTAAAAAAAACAAAAGGGAAAATGCTTCTGTGCCTGGGATGCCGCTTCTGAAATCTGCAGATGAACAATGTTGACTTTGGATTTTTGCAGTGCGCCTCTCTTGGAAATAACTTATGATAAATTACTGCTAAGTTCCTTAATGAGTTCAAATGTGATTTAATCAGCTCCTTTATTGGAACTTCATATGAGATGAGTTTATTTTCCTCCAGTTAATACTTTCTCTGTGCCTCTGATGCCATGGTGTGCACAGATTTTTTTGGAGGGTATTTCAATATTTAAAACAATTTAACCCAAACTGTGAATAATTAAAAAATTATAAGGCAAATGAGGGATAAATAATAGTAGCACTGTGAGATGTGGCTTGTGTTTTTAAAGCATTCGCATACACCGTTGGTTGAAAACACACTTTGTCTGCCCTCAAAGTACAGTTTTAACTAAGGCCAAGGGGTTGAGCTCCTGTGCTCTCCACCCTGGAGCCTGCCAGTGATCTCATGGAAATCTCATGTTAGAATGAGGGCGAGATTCTGGCTTGAAGCGGGCAACTCTCAAAACCAAGTCCAATTTAAAAACTATTATTTCATCATGAACTCGTGTCTAAGGCTGGCAGTAACCGGAGTGGGACTGTAATTCAGCTAAATCCCATCAAACAGGGCTCTGTCACTTCATCCTGAATGCACCTCACGCCTTTCCCCTGTGCTCTCCAACTCCAGGCCTGCAGCGAGGACAGCAGCTTGAGCTTGATGTGTCCACAGATGGTCAGCGTTGGGTCCAGCCAGAGTGAGTAGAGAGGAGACATGGGCCAAGTGGGCACAAACATGCAGAATATGTATAATCTGCTGGTGGGGTGTGGTGGTCATGGTGGTGGTAGTGTGGGGGGAGGGTTGTTTGCAAGTGAGCCTGAGTAGAGCCAGGAATCACTGTGATGTGAATTTGAGTTAATTCTGAGTTGAGTCATTAGAGCTGAGCTCAGTCACAAGTCATGAGATCTGAAATCTGAGCTGAGACTTGAGCCATAAAATCTGAAATAAGATCTGGAGTCTTAAAGGAGATGTACAAGGTTGTAAACCTATAAGACTTTTTATAAAATCCCAGAAAATGTTTCCGCACCATTTGCTAACTCTCCAGTCTGTTTATGTGCTCGCAACTGGTTTAATGTGTTTATATCTGTAACTGAATAATAATAAAAAACAAACTGTCTCTGTGGTGAAGAAGCTCACATATAAATAATTTGGAGAGTAAAATCACACATACACACACACACACACGCTACATGTAAATCTCTACCATCTGCCACCAATTTCACAGGAAATCAGTTCATAGCTGTAACATAAGTGTATCTAATAAGGCATCCATAACACCTCAACCTCATGTGCTTGTGTTGGCCTTGAACTGAATATGTGAGCTCTTCATGACTTTGGAAGGGAACATGTTGTTCCTGTCCCTCGCCAAGATGTATGTGCTGTGTCTGTGTAGTGCTGTTAGCATCACCTTGCCCAAACTTGTGGATCAGTGCAGCATATCCAAAATACTGACAAAAAGCTCATTACGTGATTACACTGCCACCTCACATGCCCTTGAAGCCTTCAGCATGCGAGGGCAAGACCTGGATCTGGAGCATTAGGTTATTCCTGTTGGTCTCCTTAGTGTTTTAAAAACAAAGACTTCATCAGCAGGTTATGGTTTGTCAAAATTGGAAAACACCAGAGTCTGAAAGAATGTGGAGCTGTCAAGAAGCCCTTACTGACAAAAGGAAAAGAATACCATTTGCAAATCATGCAAAAATCTACTGGTATTCTCACCCCAATAGTCTAGTCTTCCAAGAGCTGAAACCTCAACGTGATTGGAGTAGTCTGGTCGTCAGGAGAAAATGCAACCAACTTCTGAGAATTAACTTTGGAAGATTGGGAAATATTGACCAACTAAAGACAAGCCTCCCTAAAAGAGGAAGCTGTAATTTATGTAAATGTAGGAGAATAAAGACTGATTATTATAATAATACACAAGAATATATATAAAATATCCTATGCCAATCCTTTAGAGCTTCACATAGGGCCCACCCCACTCCTTCCTACCGACTGCCACATTTTCCAATCCTACAAATTCACACTAAGGTTGCTGTGGCCATTTGTGATCTGATCAGCAACCAGCGACCCTTAACATCTATGGTTACTCATTGAGCCCAGCCCATGAGTACCCAAACCACCCACTGCATCACTAGCTCTTCACAGGGGTCATCGTGTAGGCACCTCCCCTCATCAGTATTTCGCTGAATTAAGCCCACAACACCTCCAGAAGACTCAACAGTGAAGTCTGGCGTCCCAGACCCAACCCCCTCCAAGTTAGCTTTACAGTCCTACCTTACCCTTAAGCATCAACAACAGTAAATCCACACTGGCCTCCCTGGTGACTAAGGCTGTACCTAGCCCCTGGCACCGTTAAAGCATGCTCAGTGCCATCAGTTCAATGTGGTCTTTAGGTGCTACATCTCCATCCACCACAACAGCACCTCTACAGTGCATTTTCCCAACTAGTCTGTGATCTCCTTATCCACAAACCACTGACTAGACCTTTCAGCTGTTTCTGAAAAGTATTTCACAGCTGCCCTTAGTTTCGCCCCTGATGCTGAACTGCACAAGCAGGGATGTGACTTGACTACAAATCCCCTAGCACCTACCTCTGCTGGTCTAACATGTGCCTACCATCCACGTTAGCCGCCAAATCAGCGCATTTCAGAAATATTGGTATTACATTTGGTTCTAGAAGCTTCTGTGAAATTTTCTTCAGTGTGGATTTGACTGGAAGTCATAAATGGAAGGTGGCATCTGACGTCTGCTCAGCACTCTATAAAACCTGGCAAAATTTTTAGAGGTGCTTCGCCCAAGTCATTCCTGAATCATGATTGAGCATATATTCTACGTGTGCCAGCACAGAAACACTTGCTGCATGCTACTGTGTTTACCTTGTACATCCTCACTTGTTGGTGCCACAAAGACAGAAGAGAGGAACATGGTAATTATATGGTGATGAAGTGCATCTAGAGTTTCCTAATTAAGTTCCTTGTGTCTGGAAGGCAGTGTTCTTCTCTGTGGCTCTGAGAGCATGCACAAACTGATGGAGTCCTTGGCAACTGCTCTTCCTGTGTGTGAGTGTGTGTTTTCTCTACCTCCCTCTCTACTTCTTTTAATTAGAGCAAAAGATCAGCGAAATGCCAAGTGTCAGTACCAGAGAGGGTTCGAATATGGCATAAACAACCTTTTAAACTCTGCTGATCTTTAATAAGGCCGCAGCCGGAGCGTCTCTTTGTCTTGGCAAGAGCCGCTGAGTGAAGGGGGCTCCAGGACACAGGCCTGCGACAGGAAATCCTTGTCATGACTCCTCAGCATGTTAAGGAAGACCTGCAGGTATTGATTTGGGTTGCAGCGATAGCATCATTAACAGAGCTTAAATTATTTGTTCGGGATCCAACTGGAGAGAGTAGGGTTTAGTTTATCAGGCAAATCAGAGTTTGTGACTTTACTGAGATCTCCACAGAAATGCAAGAGGACACACATGAGATCACTGAGGTCTTTATCCCAGGAGGCACATTTGAGCGGCAGGAGACTTACTCTAAAGTCCCCTTTGTTATTCCATGTGATCACATTGTTGTCTATGAAAAAGTACAGAAACATTAAAGAGACCACTTTTTTTCATATCTCTGGAATGAGAATCTTTTGATGGGCTATTGTTGGTTTGGACAGAACTTAATAAATAAAGATAATTAGATCAATTTGGGTTCACACAGAACTTTATTCAGCTGTAGTTGGATTTGGGAAGTATTTTGTCAAGCTACAGATGGAGTGAGATATTTGATGATTGGATCTTACTTTCATTCTGTTTTGTGAACACACTGATCGATCAGCCATAATATTATAACCACCTCCTTAATTCTTAATTCTCTCAGTTCCACTGTCCATATATTAGCACTCTATAGTTCTATGATTGCAGACTGTAGTCCATCTGTTTTTGGGGCTTGCTTTGTTGGTCCCCTTCCTCTTCAAGACCCCCAAAGGACAACCACACCACAGCTATGATGTGGGTGATGGATCATTCTCAGCGCTGCAATGGAGGACGCGGTGGTGTGTTGGTGTTTGTGTGTTGTGCTGGTATGAGTGGATCAGACACGGCAGTGCTGCTGGAGTTCTTAATTGCTCAGTGTCACTGTCAAAAACATCCAGCCGACAGCGTCCTGTGTCAATGATGAATGACTAGAGAACGGCCAACACACTGTGCAGCGACAGATGAGCTACTGTCTCTGACTTTACATCTACAAGGTGGACCAACGAGGGAGGAGTGACTCACAGAGTGGACAGCGAGTGGACACAGGGTTTAAAAACTCCAGCAGCACTGCTGTGTATGATCCACTCATACAAATACAACACCCACTAACATACTACCATCAATAGTGTCACTGCTATTGTATACAGGATCAATCACAAAAAATATATGTGCATTTTTACGGTGGGACAGTGTTAGTGACTGTCCTTCAGTGTTCTGACAGTGGTATAGAAAAGCTCCTTGTTTTTCTCGGCTGCTGCAGCGCTGCATGTTTGTAACTCAGCAGCCATGGTTCCTCTGAGTTTTGTGTCGTTCATCTTTAATGCTCTGTTGTGTCTACAAAGCTGTTTACTCTCACTCCCTCTTGTTTTCTTCCTGCCTGTCCGTCTGTCTCTCTGTTTTTCTGTCTCATCCCTCTACCATGCCTCTCCGCCAACTTTTCTTTCTGCCTCTTCCTCTCTCTTCCTCCTCTGCTCCCATTTTTTCCTCCTCTCAAGGACAAGACATTATTTCTCCTGTTTAACGATTAAAACCCCGGTTGTCTGCATTTGCCCAATGTCTAACCTTTCCATGACACTCCTGGCCCCTCTCTGAAGTGTGACCTGCTGTGTGGCTCATAGTTTTGGGATGACCAGCAATCCTCCAGGGACACAGATTCCTGTCTGAGAGCCAGAGGGTTGTGTGGTGTGCTAAATCACTCTCTTGCGATTTATTTAATTCTTTAATCAAACAACGTTCCCACTAAGCCTGTTTGGTTTGGACTGCTCTTGACTGCAGATATAGTCTTTTAACAGCTGCCACTCAAAGCAAACAAACAACAATAATATGATGATCCATTTGCAGTACTTTAGCAGTGCTATGGTAATATTTTAAACCCTTTAATGAAATGCAATATTGTTGAACCTGGTTTCCTCCAACATTAAAACAGTTAAAATAATTTAATACTAATTAAATTAATAATACTACTAATAATGCCACAGTCACACAGCTCCAGGGACCTGGAGGTTGTGGGTTTGAGTCCCGCTCCGGGTGACTGTCTGTGAGGAGTGTGGTGTGTTCTCCCTTTGTCTGTGTGGATTTCCTCCAGGTGACTGTCTGTGAGGAGTGTGGTGTGTTCTCCTTGTGTCTGCGTGGGTTTCCTTCAGGTGACTGTCTGTGCGGAGTGTGGTGTGTTCTCCTTGTGTTTGTGTGGGTTTCCTCCGGGTGCTTTAGTTTCCTCCCACAGTCCAAAATCACTTGTTGGTAGGTGGATTGGAGACTCAAAAGTGTCCATAGGTGTGAATGTGTGAGTGTGTGTCACCCTGTGAAGGACTGGCGCCCCCTCCAGGGTCTGTTCCTGCCTTGCACCCAATGATTCCGGGTGGTCTCCATGAATAAATGAATGAATGAAAAACTAATAATAATGTTGGGTGGTGGATTGGCTATAAATAAGTGTCCTTGGCGTAACACTTTATTGTACAGCCTCCGTTTTAGAATGTACTTTCCCCATACTTAGAGTATACTTACAATATAACTTCTCCATAAGAATCAGTCCATGTTGCTGTGTGGCTGCTACTTGTACTTGATTTAAGTACCGCAAGCAATGAGTGAGTGGCAATTAGGGCCTTCAAGCCTACCATTTGATTTCCTAGAACTTAAATGTAACTTCCGTTTATATAAACATATAAGTCCCCAGCTGTTACTGTCTTGTTGCTTTTGGTACATAGATTTTAGAAGTACAAGTAGAAAGTACTGATTCTTATGGAGAAGTTACACTGTAAGAACCAGGAAAGTACACTCTACAGCACAATGAACACTGACTGTACAGCTCTATGCTGAAGAGTAGGGATCAGTAATGAAATTAATAATCAGATATCCCAGAGACCTGTGGCCACAGGTTTTTATTCGTACGAGACAGTGGCACACAACAGCCACATTAGTTTAATGTGGATCAGAGAGTTGACCCCTATTTAAAATAAGTAGAATCTGCTTTAAGAAGGAATGCATTATCATTCATTAAAGAATTACGGGATAGGCATTTTCCTTATGATTGTCTTTAAAATATAAAAGAGCTAAATGTATGGAAAATACTCATGTGTATTCACAGTGTCATACATTCACAATTTTAGCCAACAGCATTTTAGCCACACCCTGAAGTTATAAGAAGTTGCCTAAACTTTTAAATAGTATATATTTTAAAGACTAACTTGAACTTAACGGACACTGGGGCATTCATTCATTCATTCATTATCTGTAACCCTTATCCAGTTTAGGTGTATTCCCGCCTTGCGTCCAATGATTCCAGGTAGGCTCTGGATCCACAGCGACCCCTTGAGGGGGCGCCAGTCCTTCACAAGGCAATACACACACTCACACCTACGGATCGACAATCCACCTACCAACGTGTGTTTTTGGAGCATGGGAGGATACCAGAGCACCCGGAAGAAACCCACGCTGACACAGGGAGAACGCACCCCACTCCTCACAGACAGTCACCCGGAGGAAACCCATGCTGACATAGGGAGAACACACCACACTCCTCACAGTCACCCGGAGGAAACCCACGCAGACACAGGGAGAACACACCACACTCCTCACAGACAGTCACCCAGAGGAAACCCACACAGACACAGGGAGAACACACCACACTCCTCACAGACAGTCACCCAGAGGAAACCCACGCAGACACAGGGAGAACACACCACACTCCTCACAGACAGTCACCCGGAGGAAACCCACACATACACAGGGAGAACACACCACAGTCCTCACAGACAGTCACCCAGAGGAAACCCACGCAGACACGGAGAACACACCACACTCCTCACAGACAGTCACCCGGAGGAAATCCACGCAGACATAGGGAGAACACACCACACTCCTCACAGTCACCCGGAGGAAACCCACGCAGACACAAGGAGAACACAACACACTCCTCACTGACAATCAACCGGAGGAAACCCACACAGACACAGGGAGAACACACCACACTACTCACAGACAGTCACCTGGAGGAAACACCACACTCCTCACAGACAGTCACCCGGAGCAGGACTCGAACCCACAACCTCCAGGTCCCTGTAGCTGTGTGACAGTGACACCTGCCTGCTACATCAAATAAAATATAATCACTACATTAAACCTGAATCTTTGAAGGTAATTGTAATGTATCTTAATATTGTTTTTGACCATTTCTTTTTGTCCATTCATGAAATGCTCCCCCTGTAGGAGAAACAGAGTAAAAGAAACGCTTGTGGGCCTTATAGCTCAGAGAGGGAGGAAGGAAAGGATGTGGGCTGGGTCTGGCCTGTGGCCTAAGTTTATTTAGCTGTGAATTCTTCTTCCTCATCCAGTAACACACAAGCTGTACTGAGGTTGTTTGCCAAGAGAAAGAAAGAGAGAGAGAGAGAGAGAGAGAGAGAGAGAGAGAGAGAGAGAGAGAGAGAGAGAGAGAGAGAGAGAGCGAAGGAAAGAAAAACAGGGGTAAGAGAAAAAGACAGAAGAGGAAGGAGAGAAAATGAACCAATGGAAAAAGAGAGTATACATCTCAACCCAACATCCACTTTATTAGAAACACCTATCTTGTGCTTCCACAGTAGTAGTGCACAAAGTATTACTCAGCTGTTGCAGCATTGTTTATCAGCTTTTACCCTGGCATTGGTCAGTTTCTGAACACAGGACTGTGGTTGACAGAGTGGGTAATCAGGAGAGGGCCCAGTGGACCTGTGGACTAACACATATATAACCCAGTATCGAATACATAAGAGCAAATGGCCAATGAGAAATACCTGAGACTTAACAAAATTGGAGGAGAGAGTTTGGATTTATAAAATAAAAGTGAGAGCTTATAACTCTCAAAACTGTGTCTCAACTCAGCAGAAAGATCATTTGGAACTGATTGATGATGCAATGATAACAGCAGGATGCCTAATATAAACTGTTCACCAGAAAGGTGACGCTACAAACCCAGGGTTTCTAATAAAGTGTCCAGGGAGTATATAATATTCAATCATTTACAGCCAAAAATATATATGTAAAAAAGACATATATCTTTCATTGATTCATCTTAGCTACTCTATATTGTATTGTTAGTTGGGGGGGGGGGGGGGGGGGGGGGTGATGAACTCTCGCTGCTCGTTGTCATTGCTTTTAGGTCCTTTACACCTTTATTTGCTACACATGGGAAACACATGGGAAATTTTTTAATCTAAAAAAGAGGACATGTCCGGGTAAAAGAGGACATCTGGTCACCCTAGTATTGTATTGTATTTTTGAATTAAAGATCTCAGCAAAAGATTTAAAACAGTCCTGTTATTTCAGAGCTTTACCTTGATTACATCATAAACAGATAAACAGGAATATTTTCCACAGTAAAGAAACTGAACCCAGCTTGGTTCGACCTCACCTAGCTGACAGATTTTTCCCTTGCTTCAACACAGCATGGCTCCATCGACTCGGAGCACTGAAAAGCCTTTTAAAAATGCCTTGCAAGACTTCTCAGACAAAAAAGTCAAAGTAACTGAGCTTTCCGAGACATTTTGGAGAGCATATTTTTTTCTTTCAGTCTGTTGCATGTCTGTGGAGGAAAGTGCAGAGTGTATTTAATAGCTGTATTTCTCTATTTAGGCCTGGTTTCTAGACTTCAAGAGCCCGGGAGTCCCTCCTTCAGCTCAGTCAAAAGAATGGTCTCTAATATGGCATCTCTTTCAGGTGTTTACTGTGTGCGGTTGTCAGAATTCTTACTTTGTAGTTCCTAATTTTCCCTTTTGGGTTTTGTCATGCGCAGCTTGGAATTCCTGATGCAGCACAGAAAGTAGCAAAAACAATAAACTTTGTTTTGTTACAGAGCTGACGGCTTTAGACGGTGTTCAACTTTCTTCTCTGTTCCCCTTTCTCTTGTTTGCTCTCTCCTCATCCTTTCACACCCATAGGTTTGAGCCATTTTCTCACATTGGAAGGATGCACACAAACGCCTTTGGATATTTTTCAGATTTGAAGCAAGACTTGACTTCTGTTTTTACTGTTATCTCAAAGCTAGAAGCACAAAGTACTGTTTATGTGATGGAGATTGTGCTGTTGGTCCACTGGGCCTTGCGTGGTTGTTAGGAATTCCATTTTCAGCATGTGCTTGACAGGGAATGTCATGTTGATGTCTTAAATTTCAGCACGGTTTGGAAGGATGCTCTGGAAGTTATTGTGGCAGTAAGTCTGTTCAAGAGAGTGTGGGTGGATTTGCATAAGAAGCGCTGTGCATGTGTGTGTGTGTGTGTGTGTGTGTGTGTGCACCGATATGAGAGTATGAGGAGTGCTGGCGTTCTCTAAGGGTGACAAGAGGATAGAGAGGGACACAGATGGCCTGTGGTAGCAAGCTGAAGAAAAGACTCGTTTAAAAATACCTACTTCCCTGAACTTACATCACAAGCAGACAGACCACACAGGCCTGAAAAAAGGGCAGTAACACTCTCGGTGACAAAAAACTGCACAGGCTCTCTCTCGGTCTCTCCATCTCTGTCTATTTTTCCCTTTTCCTCAGGCTGTGTGGCAGAAAGAGAGCTGGTTTGAGGCAGCCAGACTCGTCTCCACTGAGCTGTAATGATGCGATGTGAGCCGGACTGTCATTGACTTCATCCTCCACCACTCCTATCGACCGCACTTTTAATTGGCTCACAGACATGCCATTCCTAACAGGCTGGGGGCTGCCAGTAACTTTAACATATGATACATATAATGATACAGAAATCATTGTACCGCACGTGTACAAATTAAATACTGAGAGATTTGTACGTGTTGAGTATTTTCCAAGCACAATTCTATGTCTATTCAAGGGTACACTACATCGTAACGCCATTCATCAGTCACTGGTGTTAATAAAGAGTTTGCTGATATAACAGCCAGTTCTTTAGAGGATTTGAAGGCATTTCTCCTCTCATTGCTGGATGTTTTATTTTAGTTCTGGATCAGATTTTCCACTTCAGCTCATTCTGAACGTACTGGATGGAAATCCTCTCTGTATCATTTCATCACTCCATAACCCAGTGCTAGAGAGCTTTATACACTCTCAAAAAAAAAAAGGTATAGTGCAGGTACGTTATTGGTCACTAAAGGTACAAACAGTGTAAATGTACCTTTAAAAGTATTACAGTAGATTTAAAGTTCTTTCTCCAGAAAGAAAGTTAATATTTGTAAGGTTTCATTACAGAACTGTGTAAAATCAAGTCCTGGAGATAAAATGGTTTGTATGAAATCAACACTGTTTTTAAATCTACAATTAATATTGAATATGTTAGAATTATGGGTGGCACGGTGGTGCAGCAGGTAGTGTCGCAGTCACACAGCTTGGGGCTTGGAGGTTGTGGGTTTGATTCCTGCTCTGGGTGACTGTCTGTGAGGAGTTGGTGTGTTCTCCCTGTGTCTGCGTGGGTTTCCTCCGGGTGCTCCGGTTTCCTCCCACAGTCCAAAAACACACGTTTGTAGGTGGATTTGCGACTCAAAAGTGCCTGTAGGTGTGAATGTGTGAGTCTGTGTTGTCCTGTGAAGGACTGGCGCCCCCTCCAGGGTGTGTTCCCACCTTGCGCCCAATGATTCCAGGTAGGCTCTGGACCCACCGCGACCCTGAACTGGATAAGCGGTTACAGATAATGAATGAGTGAATAAATGAATGATAGAATTATGTTTCCTAACTGAAGGTACACAAGGGACCCTTGAGGGTAACACCACTGGGGCAGCAAAAGGTACCACCCCAGTTACAGTTCTTCTAACATATACTCCTCTGGATGATGTTTGGCATTATGCATGGATTCCTGAAGCTGTGTGTGTAATTGTTGTTACTAAGACTCGTCCTTTGTTGGCTAAGGACTTTGGGCTAATCCAGTATTGAGAGAAAGCTACTTTGGTTAGCATAGGTAGCTAATAAATAATCTGAAACTTTTAGTAGTTCTTGAACAAATGACATGAGCTTACTTTATCAATAATCATAATCATATTTCAAGGAGTCTTTCTTACCATACCAGTAATATTTCAGGAATGCTGAGCACTCTTTCCATCTCTGAGATTAAGTCACATACTTTTTCCACGTTTAAAAATTAGACCAAACAAACGGCTCATGCTCAGACTACTCTGGGCGAGAGTGTGATGCCAGATCCTGGGCCAGAGGCGTGTGTGTGTGCGTGCATGTGTGTGTGTGTGTGTGTGTGTGTGTGTGTGTGTGCGCACGCACGCCGTCAGATAGTGATGGAGTCATGTTCAAACTCAGCACAACAGGAAGGACAGAGGAAAAAAAATCAATCCAATAGAAATAGGTCAGGAGGAAGACGGCAGAGAGGTCTCTGGAGGCTGGCTCTGCTCCAGGATGCAAGGGAGCGTGCTGACAAATGTCTGCTGGCATCCACCTGCAGTGTGGTAGGCAACATGTGGAGACTGTTTAAAACGATCCATCTGAGAGAGAAAGCGTAAATTTACCATAGAACCCTGCAGTGACATTACAGTTGCTTACATGCGGGATAATCAAATCCTTGGAACATATTACTGCACTTCTGGAGTAAAAGGAATGCCAAATTAGCTAAAGAACCAAACTGGAAAATATCGCATTCGTTCGCTGCCTATATTGTTACAAAAGTGCCTTGGTGTGCACATTTGTTTAGCTTTCCAATGTAAATATTTATGCGTAAGGCTCCGAAACTGTCAGGGGTCCACAGGGCTCTGCTCACAGTAGCAAAACTCACAGGTTTTCTCAGCCTCTTCAGTAGAGTAGAACGAGCTGTGAGAATGCACTAAGTGACACAAATATTTGGCTGAATCAGCTGCTTCTAGTTTAGAGGAGTACCTCAGTTTTATCTGTGCGATATCCACAATTACCATGGAAGATATTTTCAATAACATTTTTCTGTAATTCATAAAAGAAAAAAAAAACACTCACTCAATTATTAATAACTTTGTTGAACTTTGCACTGTCTGTCACTTTTCAAATTTGAAAATTTAAATTGTCTTTCAAATCACCTTTTGATCCCTTTTCCCACATGGGAACACACGAGTCTGGGGTCTCAGTGAAATGTCTGTCACATGCATTCATCACAATACCACAAGGATCAAACAACACAGCACCACTGTCACCCCAACCCGAGCGCGCAGCAGTGAGGGGGTCTGTTTTAATCAGCGCTCTTATTTCGGCTGCATTAATTTGTTATTAATAGAACACTGAACACGTGAGTATTTCATTGTCTGTCCCCTTATGATTGGACTAACAGGAGATAATGTCTAATCAGATTAATTTCCATGAAAAGTTACAGATGATGTTCCTTTCTGCTGTTAAGGTATCATTTCACAGATGTGACAGCGGGTCTCAAACCTGTACTTTTCGAAGAAAAAAAAGAATGCATCAAATGATACAGTGAGCGATTAAGTTGTAAACCTCAGGGACATCCCTTTAAGCTCCATCTGAAAGTGAAACACTAGCATGTCGACACTAGAGCAGAGTGTCATGTTTTTGTGGCTGTGGTTTTGTAGTGCTGTTGTCTGGGATTAAAACCGTGTTACTGGAAAATACAGCCACCAAAATGTGTTTTATTAGACATGCAGCTCTTTTGCTGAGGCTTGTAAGAGGATCATTAGGGCAAACATGCCTGCAGTGATCATCCAGCGTCTCCTCATTCCCATCACTTATTTACTACCTTTTTGAGTGTGATTTGCAATCAGTCAATACAACATAACACTGCACTGACTGCATTCAGACACAAAGCAGAATTGTGGGGTTAAAAGCACTGCCATCAAATTCACTTTCACCAATGATGTAATGAACAGAAGGTTAAATGCAAGTACACAGTAAATTGATTCATTTTAATGTCCATAGAAAGGCATAGTCAGTAGAATGGGATGCTCTGGTCACCACAGCCAACAGTAAGTGTCAGCTAGCGGGGCTGTGGTAGAGTAGTACTGTGTTCTGTGGAATAATAGAGCACCATCCAACACCTTGGATCCCAGACTATCCCTGAGTCATTCAGCTAAAGGGACTAACATTGGTGAATTTTGTGCTGTGCATTATGTTATCTGGCTTTACTGGTGTAAAGGTTATGGCCAATGGCTGACTCTGAGTGTTTGAAGGGCAGGGGTGAAAAACATCAAAGGGCACCTAGTGCAAGACACGGGGCCACACTATCGTGCCACAACCTATGATTTAATGATATAAGGACACTTCTTAAGACACGTTATCAAATTTCTTTGCTCTAGAGGTACATCATTATAATTTATTGCAAGAAAGGTTAGTTATTTATTTGCCATATGAAGGGCACTAGGGCCCTTTGTCCCAGTAGGGAACTAGGGCACTTTGTCTTGTTTTTGCCAGCCTAGAGGACACTGTAGCAATGTTTTTTTTTTTCAACAATAAGGGCATGGGGGTTCCGCCAGTGGTTATGGCAAATGTCACATTGGACAAAGAACTTCATCCGACGTACCAGGCATACTGATCATTTGTAGATTACTAACAGAGTTCAGTACAGTTGTGTGCTTTCAGTGCTCTAACAGACCTATTAAATATGAAGTGCTGAGTGGATTCAGGTGTGTCTAAGCAGGAAAACCTTTCCCTCCAGGTCCAGGAGCAGAGGTGTTAACATACTTTAACAAAACTGATTCCTCCCGTGTGATGTTTACTGACAGCTGTGTGGAAATTGGTAGAAATCTGTGTTGTTTCTTAATAGTACACACAGTATGTTCTTGGGAATCTCCTTACAAGAGCGAATTCATACTGCTGCAGTGAATGATGAGACATTCAGCTCATACTCACTGGCAAGTCACGAACCAAAGAATTTGCAGCTATTTGCATTCAAGAGCAACATCCAGGTAATTTAACCGTTCTTTGTGTTTGAGTTCTTGAATATTAGACTGAAAATGGAAGGCAGTGAATGATTACATCAAACAATAACACAACCATGCAAGAACACAGAAATAAGAAACAGTCTGGGGTTGCTGAGTTTACCCCTGCTATCTATTTTTTTTCTATATAGAAAACCTAAAAAGCAAAGGATTACCAATGCACTCTGAATTCAGAAAACTCAGAGCCCTATGCAAACAGTACACATGGAGAAAGCATATCCAAAAACTCTTGGCGTTCAGTGCTCAAAATCCTGCCTTCTGTTTAGCACCACCACATATTTGCCCCTCTAACTAGGAGAGATATTAGCAAAAATATTTGACTCACAGTTGGCTGTGCACTGGAGAATATGTGTTTAGTCATTTTAGAGTTTGCAACCAGCAGTGCTCTCTGCCAAGTTCATAATTCTGTTTAGAGTTTTTGAGTCTCAGACAGAGGTGTTGTTGCGCTAGACACTCACTCCATACGCTTAAACTGGTCCCATATTATTGTTTATTTCTGCTTTACTAAAATACAACTGCTGGTCAACAGACTTCATACAGTTTTCTGGACAGCAGTCATCACTTTATTTAGTCATAACACCATTTATTTCCGGACTGGCCAAGAATGAGGAGAAAAGTACAACGATCAATGTTTTTACACTCATTGTCCATTTGATGAGATCCACTGATGTTACAGGTGCAACATCAATGCTTCTACAATTACAGACTGTAGCCTGGTGGATCACAGTGGAGTCACTGCAGTGACACTGACAAGGGGGTGCTGTGTTAGTGTGTGTCATGCTGGTGTGGGTGGATCAGACACAGCGGTGCTCCTGGAATTTTTAAACACCTCAGTGTCAGGACTGAGAATGGCCCACCAACCAAAGATATACCAGCATCCTGTGGGAGCAGTGCCATGTTGCTGAATTTAAATCACAAGTAAATACATCCCACCTTCAATAATTCTCTGAAAGTAAAATGATATTAAAGCACAATGGTATATTATAAAACACATGGCGGAGGTTTTATGTTTGTGTGTGTGTGTTGTATATGTATATGTTTATATGTATGCCTGCCTTAGAGAGGGCTTTGTATGTGACGTGTCGCTGTTTTGCATGAGCTGCAGGGCAATCCTATAAAGTTTAATTATACATTGCTCCCCTTGTGGAATGGAGAAGATTAGAACTAAATTAAAATGTGTTGGCGCATAAGCATCTTTGTGCAGCGGCGCTGGGACGCGATCCCCTGTGGCCCAGGAACTTCCCGAACACGCTGAAATATCACACGCTTCTGTGGGCGGCTCTCGCACACGTTAAGTGATTATTTATAGTTATGCATTAAGCATTCATAAGCGCTCCTTTGGATTCTGTCGCAAAATATGAACACACATTGTACCAGGGTGTTTCAGAGCCAATAAGAGCTGGATTTTAAGCAAACATGGAATTCACAAAGACTTGACAAATTATGGATGCAAACATTTAAGCATGAAAAAGGCTCCTGCGCTGTCATTCGAGAGTGTATCGCTAAATATTTGTATGGTATTTCTTTTCTAATTCATTTCCGAAGAGGATCAAAGATCATCTCTTCACCTTTACAATGCTAAAGGTGGTAAAGATCTATGAATATGCATGAGTATGTAAATTGGAAACGCCCACATCATCCTGCCATCCTAATTTTCTTTCCTTCCCACTATCCTTGTTATGCAGTCCTATTTGCATTAGCATGCTATGCATCTATGCACAGTGGAACCATATGTCCATAATGTCCAGAAATGCTGCAGAATCTGTACTTAAGCGAATTTAAAATGAACTCTTGCAACATTGAAATGTGTAAATTGGTTTGATTAGAACCTGTCAGGTCAAAGAACAAAGGACCTTCCAGACTGTTACCAGCTTAAATTTTAATAAGTGTGGTGAGATAGGAGGTTGATCAGTGCCTGTGCCAACAGGTTCATTTGGTCAAACATGACTTTGGTGTGTTCTCACAGTGTTAAACCAGGCGCTCTGGTTTCCTCCCATAGTCCTAACGCATGAAGGTAGATGGAATGGCTGTGCGCAACTGTCCATATGTTTGAGAGTGTCAGTGAGTATGTGAGTATGTGATCTCCTGCAGTAGATTATTTTTTCTTTTTCGTCTTTTGTCCTGTTCTGGGTGGTCTTCAAACCTGCAGTGACCCTGATTAGAGCGAAGCATTTAGCATTAAACACATTTTCCCCACTTTTTTTCAAACAGAGGTTTGTTTATAAACATAAAAAGCCATTATATTAACCTTGTAAAATCATATATTTGAAAGCAAAGGTCTTTAAGACTTGACCAGATTCTTCACATTCTGCTTGATCAATGCCACTGTTATGGGCAATAATAACCAATGAATTTAATTGGTGAAACTGAGTCTGTGCTGAGATTGGCGGTTGTACAGTGGTAAAGTGCTTCAAATCCACAAGGTCATGGGTTCAAATCCCTTCGCACACACAGATGAAATAAAATTAAATGTCAGAGACCTGCACTTTCTAATATCCCTGTTCCTCTGCTGTACCCGTCGCTGCACCCTTTAATAAAAATGTCCCCAAGTTGTGATGAAAAGATTATATAACTTAGAAGTTCCCACTTTAGTATTCAGCTGTAGAGAATCCTTTAGTGCCAGACTGAATCGGTCCTTGGTGTCTTTTTATAGTGCTTCAGTTCCAGCTTTCCTTTTGGCCATAAAGGGTTCCCCATCTGGGACAAGTTAAAGAACCCCAAAATGGTTCCACGTGGAGCTAGTTCTTTTAGGAGAATAGCAGTGAAAGTGGATGTTTTTGCAGAGCTTAAAGCATAAGTGCTCCTTTTAGATCTTGTATCATACTTTGATTAAATGCTTAACCAATGTTACTCAGTTCTGCAACATAACCTTGGAATTATGGTTGTGTTATTGTCATTATGGCTTTGGAATTGCTTGATTATTTAATTGAAGAATAACTTGAGAGTCAAGGTTTTTACAAAACATCTCACAAAAGCTTCCAGCATTAAAATAATATCAGTTTTTCTTTATCAGTTAATCTGACTGTAGGAGAGACATACACAAAGCAGCATGCTAGTTTGCAGAAGTGTTTATGTACTGCTTGGCTGCAGTCCAGTCCCATCCAATTGGGAGATTCTTTGTGTGGGTGGAGCCAAATAAATTATTACGTAAATATTATCCAGTTCTGGGTGGCATTGTGTCTGGGGCCTACCCGGAATCACTGGGCACAAGGCAGGAACACACCCTGGAGGGGGCGCAAGTCCTTCACAGGGCTACACACACTGACTCATGCATTCATTCACACCCATGGACACCAATCCACCTACCAACGTGTGTTTGGACCGTGGAAGGAAACCCACACAGACACTGGGAGAACACACCAAACTCCTCAAAGACAGTCACCCGCAGCGGGACTCAAACCCACAACCTCTAGGTCCCTGGAGCTGTGTGACAGCGACAACTACCTGCTGCACCACCGACCCGCCCTACCATGTTAATATCCTTCTAAAAATGAATACTTATTTACAGCTTACTTACTTTTACTTACAGCTCTGTAAAACAGAAGCTTCTTAAATAAGTCACTGTTATTATCTCCCTGATAACAGACATTAACTTTCACCAAAATAACTACTCACACACACACACACACACACACACACACACACATACACATATACATACACATACACACACACACACCTCAGCTGCCATGCCAAGTGGTACATGCATTTGAAAAGAGAAAAACAAAAGAAAACAAAACATGTACCATTTTTTTTTATTTATTTTTGTTTTTATTTATTGCCACAGATTTTAAATTTCAAACCAGATACTTTTTGTCTTACACTATGAAGCTCCATAATATTAAACTGACACATAATAGACCAGGCTTCCAGTCTATGAACATCTTTAGGACCCAGCTTTCCTCTAGTTATTTACCGTTTGAAAATGCTGCATTGAAACACTTATTATTAATGACTAAATAAGTCCAGATCCTGTGGTTCAGAGTGAGAAAATACATGACAGACAGGTGTGGGTTCAGTTTCACTCCATTTGTGTTTGGACAAGGGGTGTGTTCCCTAATTAAAGCTTGACATGCCTCCTCCAGTGCCCTGAGCCTCTCCGGGCAGCATAAATGAAACCACTACAGTAATGTTAGGCTTTATAAATACCTGCTGCATGAGGTAAATAATCGCTGACACGGTTCCTGGCAAACTGCAGGGATGATCAAAAACAGCAAAGTGGACATGCTGGTGACCTGTTAACAGTCTGTGAAAAGTCTATGATTAACAATCCATCATGTGTGGAGTGGATTCCATACTGCTGACTGCGGCCTTTTCCCTTGCTCTCCGCAGTGGAAAAGCCTGCACCGCAGTAAATACATACGCCTCCTGCATGCACGCATAATGCTACACAGCCATGAAAGACTTTGTAAACAATACTAATTTTGCCATAATGTAATGCTCGGAAATATCAGAAAACCAACAATAGCCACAACAAAGTACGCCACTGATTCTCAGAATGATGTTATGTCATGTAGTGTATCCATTCATTCATAGTCTGTAAGCCTTGCCCAGTTCAGGGTTGCAGTGGTTCTGGAGCCTACCCAGAATCACTGGGCGCAAGGTGGGATCACACCCTGGAGGGGACGCCAGTCCTTCACAGGGCGACACACACTCATATAGTATATGTCATATGTATGAAGTGTGTGGAACTGTTGAGCTGTAGGTATTGCATCTTTAACAAATGGAGCTTTAAGTGTTGTTAATCTGACATCTGACATAACACTGACATAACACATCTTTTATTAATGTATTACTCACATATTTTCATTGAGGTTCCTGCTCCTTATACAAATTAAATTCCTTGTCTAAAATCAATAAGCTCAACAGATATATCTCCTGAAATATATTATATTCTATATATATATCATATTAATAATATATATATTAAAATATTAGTCATGTGTAATGACTGTTCTCACAGGAAATGAATGAAATAACGCATGGGCTCTCATATTTGCACAATACTGAACACATTTCCCCAAATTCTAGCCTTGTTCCGGTGTCCTTAGCTCATCTGATGTGCGGCTATGTTCAGAGCCTGAAGGGTTTACAGACGGTTCCCTGTTTGTCAGAGACCTTTAGTGTTTCCTTTTATTCATTTTACACATGATGAAAGGTTAAACGCTGGGAGGAGTGTGGAACCTAACACGGACAGGTGCCAGCGGCACAGGAGCAATAAACAAGTCACGCTTGCGATGAAAATATTCATTAGTGCTAACCCATTGCCAGAAACCACACCTTAACAATGTTGTGCAAGGATGCCCCAGGAACATTATATTAATATACAAATAATAGGGCAGCTACAGTGAAAATATACAGTTAGTATCAATACAGAAGATTCCAACAAACCATGTCTGAGAGTAGGTCCTCTCTGAAATAACCTTATAAAGTTGTTGCCCTATATTCTTTTCAACTTTAAATATTGCTAGTTCCATGGCTAGTTATCACACAATGATACCAAGCCTTGAGAGTGAAAGTTGATCAAAGACACATGAAACCAGCTGCGAACACACTACTGGAGCCAAAAGAGGAGAACACTAATTGCCTGATTCTGTTACGTTAGCTAAGAACCACCTGCATTGACTAGCACTGGACTGAGTGATAGTAGGAGGGAATGGTTGTCCTACCGACCCAGAGGAGGTGAGACCGATTGTGCTGTCTTTGACTCCCAGCCGTGGGAAATGTAATTCGTAGAGTTTTCAGTGCTGCTGAGACCACTGTGCTGTTTTTAATAGTGGTCTTTATGTTTCAAAATCAGTGACATTTAGTGTAATAGACCACTCCAGAATATTATACTGAAATCAATTTTCCATGCTGTAATTTGAGCTTGTTATCATTCGTTCCAGAGAGGGGACTGACATATGTAAGAGCTAATTGAGTAGATTTGACTTGATTACGGCAGACGAGGGACAGGAAGAGATTAATATAAAGAGATGCCTTCAATCCATTAGAGCTCTTTTCATGCAGCCCTTCATTTGATATCAGACCTCAGGTCTGTCTGCATTTCTCCCTCTCTCTTGCATACAGTTTACTTGTGTTTGGACGCAGGTTAGTTTTCGTGCCTGAAACTGCTGCATTCAATCACAGAGCTTGTTTACTGCTCGCTGTATTAGTCCAGCTCTGAGAATTGGCCCAAAAAACAAGGTAAAGGCTCTCAGCACAAACACATTCAAAGACAGTGGCACTGATGATTTGCACAAAAACACTGAACCCTGTGAAAGATCACCAAGAATAAAAAATAATGTTTTGTACAGATTCAAGTAAATGTGCCAGTGTGTAAATGCAATTTCACAAACATACGTTTTAGCTGAATAATGCTTCCTAATAATAAAACACTTTCAACACCAGATTTGTGCACTGAACTACACACAAACCTTCTGAAAGAAATACAGCGATTTGCACTGAAAACAACAAAAACAAAAGGAAAAACAGAGAAATAAAGGATAGAAATAAAGTATGAAAGGGAGAAAGATGAAGGGTCACATTTGACATTTGTGTGAGTTAAACACCAAAGACAGTCATGATTCTTATTGTTGACCATTATCCTATCTCTGTTTATCCCTTAGAATTAAATTGGTGTTTTTGCAACAGTGGCATGGTGGCACTACAGGGAGTGTGTGAGGTGTGTGTTGTGTTCTCCCCAGGTCCTCATGGGTTTCCTCCCACAGTATGTGGACTGACGAGAATGTCCACAGGTGTGTGTGAGTGACTGGGTAAGTGTGTCATGCCCTGTGATTTGGTGTTGATTGTAAAACCTATAAACACAAGGACAGCCAAGGTCATTTGTATAAGATGCACCACATGCTCTAAATATCAGCCCATTGATTTCCTCAGTAACAACTGTATTAAATATTTTCACAGTTACCCAGAGTGCACCCACAGTTGCAAGGTTCAAACTTATTCAGCTGGACACGGAATAAACCCATTCCGCTCGTGCTTCTCCCTGACCTAAGAGAACGGTATTGCTGTGGTGAGAGTATGTTTTCTTCCTCTCTCAGGCTGAGATCTGAATAATTACACAGTTCATTCAGGGCCCTGACCTCTCTGCGGTCATCTGGGCTGAGAGGCCAGCAGTGTTGCGTCCACATCTGCATGGGTGTGTTGCCAAAGTGTCTGCAGGTTTTTTTCAGGATTACACAAGTTCCACTGCCCAAATCCAGTTGGTACCTTCTCATGCGTCCACTTAGTGGCCACTTTATTAGAAACACTTATTTTGTACCTCTGCTAACTTGTCACTTTATTAAAAACATCCAACTTGTACTCGCATCCACTGGCCACTTTATTATTAAAATTGCCAGAGGAATAAAAAAGGACAAGGAAGGACCAGTGGGCGGATGTACAAGCTAAGGCCAGGAAGTGTAAGCACATGCGGGGGTTCCTAATAAAGTGGCCAATCAGTGGAAGGCCGGAGTTCAGAATGAAATGTACGATGAGTTTTCTTTCCCACCATGTTTGACATATCGACATATTGAACACAACGTCAATGAGTGAATCAGTCTCAGCTCTTCTGCTGTTAATCCAGTCACAGTCACATAATACACGCTCATCCTGACATGAGCTTTGTGATGCAGCCACATATTTAATGAAATGCATCAGATTAATTCTGATACTTTCTCAACCTGATGCTTCTGAAACTAACCTTTCAAGATCCGTCCCTGTGCACATCAGTTATGCTAATGCATGCAAGCAAATGGTTGCCATGTGTTTGACCCCACCAAGGACAGTCCCTGTCCACCTCTCAGGAAAATGCTCTGATTCCGTGGCTTCCAGAAATAATTAGTACCTCAAATTAAAATATTTGACGCTCAAATAACAATATATATTTACAGATCGGCCACAATATTCATTCATTCATTATCTGTAACTTCTTATCCAGTTCAGGGTCGCTGTGGGTCCAGAGCCTACCCAGAATCATTGGGCTCAAGGCGGGAATACACCCTGGAGGGGGAGCCAGTCCTTCACAGGCAACACACATACACACCTACGGACACTTTTGCGTCACCAATCTATCTATCACCAACGTGTGTTTTTGGAGCGTGGGAGGAAACTGGAGCACCCGGAGGAAACCAATGCAGACACAGGGAGAACACACTAAACTCGTCACAGACAGTCACCCGGAGCAGGAATCGAACCCACAACCTCCAGGTCCCTGGAGCTGTGTGCCAGCAACACTACGTGCTGTGCCACCGTGCTGCCCGGCCACAATATTAAACATCAAAAATGTAACATCTGTTTGTTTGCTCCTTTCACCCCTGTTTTTCAATAGTCAGTGTCCCCAGAGGACCACCACGGAGCACGTATGATTTGGGTTGTGGATCATTCTTAGTGCTGCAGTAACACTGACATGGTGGTGGCGTATTAGTGTGTGTTCACTAATACGAGTGGATCAGACACAGCTTGTTGTCACTGCTGTACCTAAATGGACTAGAGGATGACTTAAACAAAGAATCCAGCAACAGACTACAGAGCTACTGTCTCTCGTTTACACCTACAAGGAGGACAAACGAGGTAGGTGTGCCTAATAAAGTGGACAGCGTAACACACACTAACACACCACCACCACGCCAGTGCAGCGCTGAGAATGATGGCTGTACACAACAGAACCTCTTCCCCGTTATGTAAGGTGGAGGATCTGTGATGTTTTGGGGGTTGTTTCTGCACGTTGACTTGGGATTGAGGTTGGATTGTCCAGTGAGACAATGATCTGAAACATAAGTCCAAATTATTAGAAAATAATAATGATGACAGAATCAAAACCATGCCAGTTTATTCCTACTGAAAACCTGTGGTGAAGCTTAAGAGGAGATTCCAGGGGACAGTAGCTAGAACACTGGAAGACCCGAGAGAATCAGTACTGAGAAGTGATTTCAGATTCCTTGCTCTTTATTATTAGCATTCTAGCAGACAATTCAGTGCTGTTGCTTTCTGTGATTATTTTATGAAATGTAACACAAGGTTTTGTTTCCTTACTGTAATTTATTCACAAGATTTTATTTTTAAACCGAGTGCCAATAGTTGTGCAGACAGCTATACATATTTATAGACATCCACATCCATGACAATTAGGTGTTGATAGTTAGCCACAGTAAAACTATGCCTTGGTTGTAATTAAATAAAATACAGATAGAATAAATAGAATAAAATATTCACAGCCACAAAAGCCTATGGAAATATGCCCTTGTCCTCTGCACCAATATGCACAAACAATCTCTGGCTCGAAGGTGTGGATATTAATGTCTCAGATATTAATGTCTCAGAGGAAGTGTACTTTTCAAGGTGCAGGGCTTGGTATCACCATGGCGACGGTGTGGAGAGGGAGGGGGTGGACAGAGGGCAGTGCAGTCCGCCGGATCAGAAATCAGATGGCATTTATTACAAGACACCGGGTGTTTAGCAAAACCACCTTTATCTACTGCATCTTTGTGTTAAAGGAGGTACAGCACACAGAAACACAGAAAACACATGCCGTTTTCTACATTGAATTATACAGTGTGATGTATGAGATGTGATGCAGTGATTAAAAAAAATACTGCAATGTTTTATCATTCTATACATAATCAATCCACATCTTATTTTTTATTTCGCATGTTATTTATGTCGTAGCCATCCTGGCTATCCTGAAAGCTGGATATGGCTAGATATTTTAGGAACATTTTGCTAAAGAGATACACCAATACACAGATAACTCTTTACATCCAGCTAGTTCTCAGTAATTTCAATTTAAAATTAGATCTGCTGAGAAAAATCTTTAGCCACTACAGCACCCTGGACCAAGGCTCACATATTCAGACATAGTTCTCCTTCCTGGCACACAAGACCCTGCTGTCACTTTTTGCAAAGTTCACCCAATAATCAATTTCTGGCTACGCGTAAAAAAATATTTCATGCACAATGAAATGACTACACTGTTTATCTACTTCACAACTACAGTTACAAAACAGATTTTAAAAAATACTGGTGTTAAATTATCAGGCAATACACAATTAACTTTTGTGTTCACTGGATACGTGAGAAGGTCAAAACAGAGTTTGCTAGCATCCCCCAAACCAAACTAAATTGTTGGGTCAAAGTGGGCTAGAGTCTTTGCAGCTTATGCCCCAAAACTGTGGAATTTGGGACTTTAACTTGCAGCTCCTTTTGCCTAGAAAGGCGAATGAAGAAGAAAACTGTTGTGCTAATCTCTCCAGCACTGTTTCTCTGGAACTCCTCCAGCTGTAGTCAGGCAGTAGGAGTTCATATATTTTGGGAAATTGGCTTTAAAAGGTGGGCTGAAGGAAGGGGTGGGATTTTCCTCTGTCTGATATTTTTTTAAAACTGTGTTAAACTCACTGCTTTTTGCAAAATCAACTACTTCAGCTTTAACGGCCGACTACATTCACCTTAGTAAGCCACACCGGTATTGAAGGTGTAAAGATAGAGTGAGTAGATGTGAGCTGCATGTTTAGTTTACCTGCTTTTTAACAGTTTGGTTGTTGAGCTGTAAATGTGCTTTTCCTGAATTTTTCAGGTTCAGAAGCGAAATAAAAACAACAGCAGGTGATCGGCGTGTCTGAAACATGCCATTCTCAGCAACACATTCTCTTTCACTCTCTCTAGTGCTGTTCTCACAACAGCTACGTTTCAGAAATATTACAAAAAAATCAGGAGGTATTTCACTGACTGTAAAATGAATGGAAAAGCTTGTAGCGCCTTCTACCTTCAGGGAATGTCCCACCTTTCAGTAAAAACAACCAATCAGCTCTCTGTAAAAAGCTGCATGCAAGCATTTTACAACTTTGGGTGAGCTCCTGAAGTCCAGACCAATAGGGCAGCTCGCTCGGTTGTATCTGCCTAGATACCCCAGTCCTGACTGGATAATAGAGGATAATAAAAAAAATGTAAGCATCATGTTACATAATGTTGAAACAGAATTAAAAGATTCATTCATTGCCTGTAGCCCTTATCCAGTTCAGGGCAGCGGTGGGTCCAGAGCCTATCAGGAATCACTGGGTGCAAGGCAGAACCACACTCTGGAGAGGGCACCAATCCTTCACAGGACGACACACACTCACACACACTCACAAACACATTCACTCACACACTCACACCTATAGACACTTTTGAGTCGACAATTCACCAGCGTGTGTTTTTGGACAGTGGGAGGAAACCGGAGCACCTGGAGGAAACCCACACAGACACAGGGAAAACACATGAATGATTACATTATTTAAAAAGAAATTTAACTAAAACACAAGCATTTTATGTTATTATACAGACCTTTCAAAGCCTTTTCTGAAAGATTTATATTTTGTCCTTTCTCTCTCTCTCATTAGGTATATGTGTGTGTGTGTGTGTGTGTTACACTAGCTCTGTCTAAAGCAGATAGTGGGTGAAGTTTTGAGGTTCTGAGTGATCTCCCCTGTGTGTGTGTGTTTATTACACTAGGTCTGTCTAGAGCAGTGTGTGTGGTTGTAAGTTCCTGAGTGTTCTCCCTTGTGTGTGAGCGTGTGTGTGTATATCACTATGGCTATCTAAAGGAGAGTGGGTGTAGTGGTGAGGTATTGAGAGTTCTCCCCATGTGTGTGTGTGTGTGTGTATGTTAAACAAGGTCTGTCTATAGCAGTGTGGGTGTAGTTGTAAAAAACCTTGGCTGGACTCACAGGGGGCGCTCGTGCTCTTGCTCTATAGCAATCAGCTCGAGAGAAGGAAAGTTCACAGATGTCTCCTCTCCGGCCAGAGCAGCGCGCGCAGCGGCCCCGCAGTGTCACACATCCTTAATACTGAATACTAATGAGTTCAAACTGAATTTATACTGAGTTTCACACGTGCACAGTCCCCATGGCACTCCGGCGACAGCAGCGTGAACGCGTGGCAGTGTTTGTGGCGCGCGCTCAGGTACCAAAGGAAGGGAGGGAGAAAGAGAGAGTGTGTTTTGTGTGTGTGTGTGTGTGAGAGAGTGTGTGAGAGGGAGTGACAGGTAGTAACAGAAGGTATGTGTGTGGAGGGCAAGTTAGTGAGCGTGAGGCTGGAGGGAGAGAGAGAAATTGTACACAGTCGTGTGCAAAGATGTGGGCACAGCTGCTCAAATGTCAAATATGAAGTGACACGACCTCTAACAAACTTATCGCGCGCACACACACCCCTACACACTTTAATGCACAATTACTGTTTATGTGCTGAGAGAGAGAGAGAGAGAGAGACAGAGCGAGAGAGAGAGAGAGAGAGAAAATGAGTGAGAGAGAGAGAGAGAGACAGAGCGAGAGAGAGAGAGAGAGAAAATGAGTGAGAGTAAGTGACAGAAGAGAGAGAGAAAGAAAGAGTGCATGTGCGAGACAGGAGAGAAAGTGAGAGGGAGAGAATATTTGTGTGTGTGTGAGAGAGTGAGAGAGAGAGAGAGAGAGAGAGAGAGAGAGAGAGAGAGAGACTGAAGGGTAAGAGGGAGTGTGTGTGTGTGTGTGTGTGTGTGTGTGTGTGTGAGAGAGAGAGAGAGAGAGAGAGAGAGAGGCGCTGTGTGCTCGTGCTCTGTGTGTGCAGTAAGTTGCAGGCGGCTCGTGCTGCTGCTGCTGCGTGTCTCTCTCTCTCTGCTCGCGCAGTGCGGAGCTGCAATGGAGCCCGCGCGCTCTCTCGCGCTCTTCACGCTGCTGCCGCTTCTCCTGCACGCGGACGGCCTCTACGTCACCAGTAGCGCAGGTACGTGGTCACTTTGGGGTTTGTTTTTGTTGTTGGTCTGTTGTGGTCCTCTCTGCTCGCGGACGCAGGGGTGGACACGCGGGACCTCGCCGGTCAACTTTCTTGCCTGTGGTCGTTCAGCTTTAGA
The DNA here is from genome assembly GCF_029633855.1 of Hoplias malabaricus. Classification (NCBI taxonomy): domain Eukaryota; kingdom Metazoa; phylum Chordata; class Actinopteri; order Characiformes; family Erythrinidae; genus Hoplias; species Hoplias malabaricus. Next base: position 21,909,605 of record NC_089816.1, on the reverse strand, counting down.
GCACTTTAGATGCAGCCGCGTGATGCTGTGTTGACATGCGCGGGGGCGCAACTTTGGCTTTAACATTGGAGGGGTCGAGTAGGACCTTCCATAGTTGGGTCCCGGCTCGCGAGGGACGCTCTTAGCTTTTGTTTAAAGGCAAAGAATCCTCACAGGGATCCCAACATCAACACAAAACCTTGCTTCAGCTTTATTTGCCATCTTTTCATGTTGATTTTGGATCTGAAACTACATGCTACCCTTTATAATAGGTTACAGTTTTTTAGGATGGACCAGCGGACCAATAGAAATAGCCTAAAACGACTTGGAAAAACAAAAATATTCCCATTAACTTCCATTCAAACTAATGAGCACCTTATTTTTCCATTTAAAGTTATTTTGGAAGAGCATGAGGCATGAACTTGACCTAACAGTGGGTCAGACACAGTTACAGAACCTTTATTTCTTTGGCTTTGATGGTGACATAAGTGTTTTAGATTAAGGCACAAAATATTTAATCAGTCCTTATTACTGAAGCAACAGAAATGCTAATACATTACTTTGTGGCATTGTTTATACCATCCAATATTTATGTAGATATGTAGTTCTAGTTATAATTATTAAGGGTTTGACACCCCCTTCTTATTATTTCTGCATGTAATGGCAAATGCAGTGCCCCTCTCTGTGTTGACATGCTGTTTTGCAATGGTCATCTTACTCACATGTGGCCATTCTGCTTTAAAGCACTTTTTTGCCACTGTGTGCTGTGTCGTCTCTCTGTGGGAAGTGCAATGTGTTGATGTGTCAGTTGTGGAAAGCTCAGAGGAGTACATTTCCAAGCTTCGGAACGAAAGAGGCACTAAATTCACTGGATAATAAAAGCAAAAATGCCAGGTTCTTTGCCCAAGGCTTGGAACAGGAGTGAGTTTACTCTGTTTATGCTTAGACTGCACTGCATTCAAATATGATATTCCCATATGTCCTTGCATTATATTCTCTTCTGCGCTCCCCCAGAGCATCCCCACATGGCACTGTACACTGTCAGTTTGTTCTGAATTGTAATGCATGCTCCAAATGCATGTAACACTACCCCAAAAATGTGATGCGTGCTCCAAAATTTCAGTCCAGTGATGATCGTCATGCAAGCTCAGCACAGCGAGGTACAGAGTGTGCCCATGGTCTTCAGTAGGTGTGGTCAGTTCCCCACTGAGCCTTGCTACAGTCTGAGCTGTTAGAGCTGAGGAAAGTGAGAATTAGCTGAGAGAATGAATGCACGGTCAGGGCAGGCATTTTGCAAGATGCTGGGTTTAAGCGCAAGGCGCTTGCAGGTGGCTCCAGCGTTTTTTGTGGTAGCCCAAGAGGCATCTGTGAGAAAACATCCCGTAAGGGCAATTATCACCCTGACCTTAGAGCTGCCTCTGGCGGCTGGAGACAAGAAAGAAAAAGTGCAGCACAGCCTTTACACTCTTGAGTGTTTTAGGACTGCAGTTTAGCAAAAGTGTTGTGGTTTACTTTTCTCACGTCACTCAGTTAGTTATAGGTGCTGCATATTAGCAGTACAGTTCATAATTCAGTACTTTCTGGATGTAAATTTAATTAAACATGACACTGGTGGCAATATAACACCTAAAACATTGTTAAAAATGGTGAAAGAGCTGAAAGAGTTCCTTGTTTTGTTGTGTAGGGCTGGACGATAATTTAATCAATATCAATATATATCGCAATATAAAATGTTACAATAACAATGATATGATTTTTAAAAACATTTTGATTATTGTACACTATTTACAGCATCTGTCACTGGCTGATGGCCATTAAAGGGCACTGCCGACAGTTCAGCAGTCATTTTTAAATGTAGGTTAAAAATATTAATATTGACAAAGCCAAGAGGTTTATGTTTGATGGTGATGTCAAGTTTCTTGTTTGTTCATATAGATATCGGAATTATATTGTATCAACACTACATTAAGAAATATATCGCAATGTAAATTTTGGCCGTATCGTCCAGCTCTAAGTCCATCCATGGCTTTTGCATGGAGATCATGTTTGTACAAGCAACGCTTCACAGCAAAACAGTTCACCTCCAATCCAGTGTCAGCTAAACCTTTCTGCAGGTCTGTTTCAGCCACATCTGCTCATTCTTTGCCTTTCTGCTGCATAGGAGCAGTGCTATTAACTTGAGAGTTTACTTGGTCATTTTAGGTTTTAATTGCTGTTTTGAAGATACAGAGTTTCGGGACCCCATGTCCTGACCAGGTGTAAAAATGACAGTTTGTGTGTATGTTGGCAGATTCCCTGCAGCACGTGCTGGGGGACTATGGACTGGTGAGGCCGGTTCTGACTGATGCGGAGGGACGCTTCCTGTCCCATGCGGTTTCGGCCGCTCCAGACGGGCAGTTCCGTAGGCGCTGGCGCAGAGAGACGGAAATGGCTGACCATGGCCACCAGCGGCCCAGCACGGATGGCCAGAGGCTCTACTACAACGTCACCGTCTTCGGCCGGGACTTCCACCTTCGTCTGCGTCCCAACAGGCGCCTGGTGGCCCCCGGAGCCCAGATGGAATGGCAGGGGCCAGGGGGCACTCGGCTGGAGCCACTCAGCAGCAGCTGCATGTATGTAGGTGACATCTCAGACATACAGGGAGCAACGGTCGCCATCAGCAACTGTGACGGTCTGGTGAGTCCACACTGACCTTTCAGAGCTGGGATTTGTCGACAGCACATGTTTTATTTAGAGATTAACGTCATATTACTTGATACAGTATATAAGATGTGGAGAAGTTTTACTTTTATTGCGATTAATTTGTTGCGGTCTCAACAGGGATAAGGGATGAAGCGTTTATCTCGAGTTGCCAGTGATATGAATGTGAGAGTTGCTTTAATATATATAAGTTGATACAGAATATCTTTTTATGATGAAGAAATGGAGCAGTCTATGTTGACTTCCAGTTATCTTCCTGCAGCTGGTTCTAAAATAGTGGGTCTTACAAGTCCAGAACACAAGGTGTTAATCAAAAACAGCAATGTGTAACACCACTATGAGATGTAGTATGTATCTTGAGGTTTCGACCTTTGCTGGGAGGAAATTTTAGCAACTGAACCACATAGAATTGTAACAGAATACCTGATGAATTACACACACATACAGACATAAAGAATATAATAAGGATATAATAATTTTTACCTACTAAATTGTAGATAGTTTTTATTGTAATATATTCAATCAATTGTTAGATTGTTCTAGACTGAAGTGTGGTAGGCTTTTTCTCTGATTTTTAACATTTTTTTCCTTTTTTGTGTGCACACGTGTAACTATTTTCAAATTTCAACAAATTTCACTAAAAAGACCATTTGATTATAAGGTTATGAGGTCAAGCAATAATATTCATTCATTCATTCATCTTCTTTTCTGCTTGTCCATTTCAGGGCCACAGTCAAGCAATAATGTGTGGCTCTTTATATTGTCATATCTTGGATTGATTCTGTGTGCATATGCCTGAACTGTTTTTTTAATGTGTTCTTTGTTTCATATATGCATGAGGCTTTTGGTCCCAGACCAAATAAGGTGCACTGGAACATATGACACATTCAGCAATATTTAATGTTAGCACACCTTAACATTAGCCTACTTTTATCACACATGGCGAGCTGCTGTGGCCAGTTCTGTGTTTGTGTGTTCTGAAACTAGCTGTAGTGGTAGTTTCAGTGTAATTATTTTAACATTGCAATAATAGGCTATTTTATTTCCTCGCTACATTTAGCACGAGTATATGACATTATTTACAGAGACAGCAAAAGCTCATTCAGCGCTGGTTTGTAAGCTTTAAAATAATGCCATTAGTAACTACAACCCCACTCAATTCCACTGAAGTTGGGACATTGTGTAAAACAAAAATAAAAACAGAATACAATGATTGCAAATCCTTTTCAACTGGGAAAGTTGAGGAAAGATGAGGAATGCTCAAAAAACACCTGTTTGGAACATTCCACAGGTGAACAGGTTAATTGGAAACAGGTGAGTGTCATGATTGGGTATAAAGGGAGCATCCACTAAGGGCTAAGTCATTCACAGGCAAGGACGTTCACTTTGTGAACAACTCCATGAGCAAATCATCCAACAGTTTAAGAACAACGCTTCTCAACGTACAATTGCAAGGAATTTAGGGATTTCATCATCTACTGTCCATAATATCATCAAAAGATGCAGGGAATCTGGAGAAATCTCTAAAAGTAAGCGGCAAGGCCAAAAACCAACACTGCAGGCAAAATTCAAAAGCCAGCATCTCTGATAGTATGGGTGTGTGTTAGTGCCCATGGCATTGCCATTGGTAACTTGCATCTGTGAAGGCACCATTAATGCTGAAAGGTGCATAGAGGTTTTGGAGCAACATATGCTGCCATCCAAGCAACGTCTTTCTCAGGGACATCCCTGCTTATTTCAGCAAGACAATGCCAAGCCACATTCTGCACGTGCTACAACACGTGGCTTCATAATAAAAGAGTGCAGGTAATAGACTGGCCTGCCTGCAGTTCAGACCTGTCTCCCACTGAAAATGTGTGGCGCATTATGAAACGCAAAATATGACAACGGAGACCCTGGATTGTTGAGCAACTGAAGTTGTACATCAAGCAAGAACAGGAAAGAATTCCACCTACGACGCTTCAACAATTGGTGTCCTCAGTTCCCAAACGATTATTGAGTGTTCTTAAAAGGAAAGTTGATGTAACACAGTGGTAAAAATGACACTGTCCCAACTCTTTTGGAACGTGTTGCAGGACTCAAATTTAAAATGAGTGAATATTTGCAAAAAACAAACAAACAAACAAAACATTAAATTTGAATGTTTGAACATTAAATATCTTGTCTTTGGATTTGCAAATCATCGTATTCTATTTTTATTTATGTTTAACACAATGCCCCAACTTCATGGGAATTGGGGTTGCAAATATGGCCTTGGCTAGTTAGCTGTAAATTAATTTAGTTAATAAAAATTAGTAGGCTAGCTTGCACTCTTCCTATACAAACTACATGCTAATCACCAGTTTGGAGTTGTTTAATTTCTTTTCTTGTAGAGCTTTGCACTACGATTTAAGGAGAAGATTTGCCCTTCGCTAAAACATTTTCAGATTTTTGATTGCGTCACTCTGCACCTGGGGGCAGGGAAACGTACGTCAACCAGTAGGGTCATGTTTCACCTTCTCACTTATTATTGAAGGAAAACAGTACCCTCCATGATACTGTGATTCTGTTGGAAATATATCACAGGTACTGCTGGGTAATGTTAAATTATTTTTGATCTTGATACCAATAACGATACCTGCAATTCAATACTGATTCCTAAGGAGTACCTCTGAAAACTTCTCAATAACTATACCAGCAAGTGGGTGTGGCTTTAACCAGAAATGTTTAAAACTGCTGGAAATATATCACAGAAACTTTAGACAGGGTGAAATTTTGAATTATTTCAGTCGCTACCTACATTTCAGTTCAGTTTCCAACACTAGCCCATGCCATGATTTTCCCTTTCTGCTGAACCGCTGAAAGTTCAGAAGAGATGTTAACACAGGATCTGGAGACGTGGCCTTGGCCGATAGAGTGCGTACAGTTGAGGTCTTCACGCGTCTGAATCTCACAGCTCCTGCTTTTTTGCTGAGAAACAGTGAGTCACGGAGGTGAGAGCGCTACTCCCTCAAGCCCACCGTGTGAATATTTGCACCGTGTGAAGATCTGCAGCCATACACAGCCGATGCATCACAACAACTGTCTGCAAAACAAGCTCTGGTGTTTATATTGGAGTCAAAGACAATATGTTAATTTTTAATTGCATATCCGTAAATCGTATCGTAATTTAACCTTCAATATCAGAATCAATTTATTTGGCCATGTACTTTATGGCCTCTCAATACGTTTACACACACATCACACAGATTGAAATGAATAACCTATTTGTAAAACTGATTGTTATGTATAAAGCAAATTAAAGGTGAAACAATTCACCACAAGAGCAGAATAAAAAGTGAACACCGTTGAATCTATCAAACAAAAGTTTGAATTTGGAGTAACTTTACTTATTAAATAAATATGTTATTATTTTATATGCTTCTTTCTCTTTCTTTTCCTCTGCTCATCTCCCAACCATCTGTATGTGTGTGAACGTGTGTGTACGTGTGTGAGATGTGAGTATATATGTTGTGTGTGTGCCCAACTGGGCAGTTTGCCTCCAGGCTTAAGTCCAGTTTCCATGCTGTCCTTCAGCTTCAAACGCTCAGGGGCAGACGGGGCTACTGCTGAGGGAACTTCTTGCATATAGAGCAGATCAACACAAGCACACACACACACACACATACACACACAAAAGCACACACTCAAACACAGATCTGCATCAGCAGAGAATATTTCACATGCTCCACCCACCACACACACCTTGGTATTTTTGTTATGTTTTTTCCTCTTTTTGCCACAGAAACTGTGCAGAAAGATGTTATGCTCCGGGAAATGAAACATATAATTATGGGTTTAAGGTTTGCCACTCTGATGTGTGGGACAGGTTATTTTAGCCAGCTGAGGAATGCACAATGTCTGAGAAAGTGCTCCTTTTCAGAAACCAGCTGGACATCTATTGGTTTCCTTCAGAAGTAAAAGTAGTTTTGTATTCACTTCTTTTTGTTTGCTGTATTAAAGAGCTTTTGACCAGATTAGCTGGGTTGTCTTGATTTAAACTAAAAATCAGTATGGTTCTGTGACACTGACCTTAGGCAGAATGATTTATTGTTTTTATGGAAAATCACAATTCAGTTGAGTGTACTTTTCAAAAATTCAAGAGCTGAAGTTTGACTTCAATCCCTCCTTATTCATTATTGATAAAGTAATTTGACAGTGTTGAATTAGGGATATCAAACGTAATAATGAAAACCTAGCGACAGTCTGCATTCAGCCCATGACTATGCCACCAAATGTGATCACATCTGACCAGCATCTCTTCCATTTAATAAGGTTAATTTTGGCACTGATGCTTGTGGAATATATCAAACCAGTTCTAACAAATACAGATCTGTTTCAAAACAACCGCTGTTCTAAGCGATCAAAGTTGAGTTCTGTAGAAGTCTAAGATTCCTTTCCCACCAGAAGCGGGCAGTAAAAGCTGTACAGGTGTTGGAGCTGGGACTCTTTAGTGATAATCAGTGGGTTGTATTCAGTGATGACAGGGAGGCTCTCAGGCCAAGGAAGCTCCATCTGTCTGAGACAAGCAGCTTTCAGAAAACATTGTCTACTGCACACAGGACTCTTCAACAGAGCCATCAGGTTCTAGATACAGAGCTTTTTGGGTGCTGTTTCTTAACAGATGGATTCGTGCTTTAGCAAATCAGCAGCATGTTGAGATTATGCAATGCTTTATGCAATTGTATTTGTTCTGTTTTTATACTATATCAATTTTGTGGGATTAAAGCAAATCAGTGTATCAGAACAAAACCAAAGGTAGACTAGCTCTGCAGGTAGAGCCACTGACACACAGCTCCAGGGTCCTAGGGTCCTGGGTTCGACTCTCACCTCCGGTCACTCTCTGTGAGGGTTTTTTCTCGGGGGGATTGTGAATGTGTGAAATTGTCCACAGACGTGAGTGACTGTGTTTGTGTGAATTTGTCCACAGATGTGAGTGACACAGTGAGTGTATGAAATTTTCCACAGATGTGAGTGACTGTGTGAGTGTGTGAAATTGTCCACAGATGTGAGTGACTGGGTGAGTGTATGAAATTGTCCACAGATGTGAGTTACTGTGTGAGTGTGTGAATTTGTCCACAGATGTGAGTGACACGGTGAGTGTATAAAATTGTCCACAGATGTGAGTGACTGTGTGAGTGTGTGAAATTGTCCACAGATGTGAGTGACTGGGTGAGTGTGTGAAATTGTCCACAGACATGAGTGACTGGGTGAGTGTGTGAAATGGTCCACAGACGTGAGTGTCTGTGTGAGTGTGTGAAATTGTCCACAGACGTGAGTGACAGGGTGAGTGTGTGAAATTGTTCACAGACGTGAGTGACTGTGTAAGTGTATGAAATTGTCCACAGACGTGAGTGACTGTGTGAGTGTGTGAAATTGTCCACAGACGAGAGTGACTAGGTGAGTGTGTGAAATTGTCCACAGACGTGAATGACTGTGTGAGTGTGTGAAATTTTCCACAGATGTGAGTGACTGTGTGAGTGTGCGAAATTGTCCAAAGATGTGAGTGACTGTGTGAGTGTGTGAAATTGTCCACAGATGTGAGTGACAAGATGAGTGTGTGAAATTGTCCATAGACGTGAGTGAGTGTGTGAAATTGTCCATAGACGTGAGTGAGTGTGTGAAATTGTCCACAGATGTGAGTGACTATGTGAGTGTGTGAAATTCCCCACAGACGTGAGTGACTGTGTGAGTGTGCGAAATTGTCCACAGACGTGAGTGACTGTGTGAGTGTGTGAAATTGTCCACAGACGAGAGTGACTAGGTGAGTGTGTGAAATTGTCCACAGACGTGAATGACTGTGTGAGTGTGTGAAATTTTCCACAGATGTGAGTGACTGTGTGAGTGTGCGAAATTGTCCAAAGATGTGAGTGACTGTGTGAGTGTGTGAAATTGTCCACAGATGTGAGTGACAAGATGAGTGTGTGAAATTGTCCATAGACGTGAGTGAGTGTGTGAAATTGTCCATAGACGTGAGTGAGTGTGTGAAATTGTCCACAGATGTGAGTGACTGTGTGAGTGTGTGAAATTCCCCACAGACGTGAGTGACTGTGTGAGTGTGCGAAATTGTCCACAGACGTGAGTGACTGTGTGAGTGTGCGAAATTGTCTACAGATGTGAGTGACAGGATGAGTGTGTGAAATTGTCCACAGATGTGACTGAGTGTGTGAAATTGTCCACAGACGTGAGTGAGTGTGTGAAATTGTCCATAGACGTGAGTGAGTGTGTGAAATTGTCCATAGACGTGAGTGAGTGTGTGAAATTGTCCACAGATGTGAGTGACTGTGTGAGTGTGTGAAATTCCCCACAGACGTGAGTGACTGTGTGAGTGTGCGAAATTGTCCACAGACGTGAGTGACTGTGTGAGTGTGTGAAATTGTCCACAGACGAGAGTGACTAGGTGAGTGTGTGAAATTGTCCACAGACGTGAATGACTGTGTGAGTGTGTGAAATTTTCCACAGATGTGAGTGACTGTGTGAGTGTGCGAAATTGTCCAAAGATGTGAGTGACTGTGTGAGTGTGTGAAATTGTCCACAGATGTGAGTGACAAGATGAGTGTGTGAAATTGTCCATAGACGTGAGTGAGTGTGTGAAATTGTCCATAGACGTGAGTGAGTGTGTGAAATTGTCCACAGATGTGAGTGACTGTGTGAGTGTGTGAAATTCCCCACAGACGTGAGTGACTGTGTGAGTGTGCGAAATTGTCCACAGACGTGAGTGACTGTGTGAGTGTGCGAAATTGTCTACAGATGTGAGTGACAGGATGAGTGTGTGAAATTGTCCACAGATGTGAGTGAGTGTGTGAAATTGTCCACAGACGTGAGTGAGTGTGTGAAATTGTCCACAGACATCAGTGAGTGTGTGAAATTGTCCACAGACGTGAGTGTGTGAAATTGTCCACAGACTTGAGTGACTGTGTGAGTGTGTGAATTTGTCCACAGACGTGAGTGACTGTGTGAGTGTGTGAAATATTCCACAGACGAGAGTGACTAGGTGAGTGTGTGAAATTGTCCACAGACGTGAATGACTGTGTGAGTGTGTGAAATTTTCCACAGATGTGAGTGACTGTGTGAGTGTGCGAAATTGTCCAAAGATGTGAGTGACTGTGTGAGTGTGTGAAATTGTCCACAGATGTGAGTGACAAGATGAGTGTGTGAAATTGTCCATAGACGTGAGTGAGTGTGTGAAATTGTCCATAGACGTGAGTGAGTGTGTGAAATTGTCCACAGATGTGAGTGACTGTGTGAGTGTGTGAAATTCCCCACAGACGTGAGTGACTGTGTGAGTGTGCGAAATTGTCCACAGACGTGAGTGACTGTGTGAGTGTGTGAAATTGTCCACAGACGAGAGTGACTAGGTGAGTGTGTGAAATTGTCCACAGACGTGAATGACTGTGTGAGTGTGTGAAATTTTCCACAGATGTGAGTGACTGTGTGAGTGTGCGAAATTGTCCAAAGATGTGAGTGACTGTGTGAGTGTGTGAAATTGTCCACAGATGTGAGTGACAAGATGAGTGTGTGAAATTGTCCATAGACGTGAGTGAGTGTGTGAAATTGTCCATAGACGTGAGTGAGTGTGTGAAATTGTCCACAGATGTGAGTGACTGTGTGAGTGTGTGAAATTCCCCACAGACGTGAGTGACTGTGTGAGTGTGCGAAATTGTCCACAGACGTGAGTGACTGTGTGAGTGTGCGAAATTGTCTACAGATGTGAGTGACAGGATGAGTGTGTGAAATTGTCCACAGATGTGAGTGAGTGTGTGAAATTGTCCACAGACGTGAGTGAGTGTGTGAAATTGTCCATAGACGTGAGTGAGTGTGTGAAATTGTCCATAGACGTGAGTGAGTGTGTGAAATTGTCCACAGATGTGAGTGACTGTGTGAGTGTGTGAAATTCCCCACAGACGTGAGTGACTGTGTGAGTGTGCAAAATTGTCCACAGACGTGAGTGACTGTGTGAGTGTGTGAAATTGTCCACAGACGAGAGTGACTAGGTGAGTGTGTGAAATTGTCCACAGACGTGAATGACTGTGTGAGTGTGTGAAATTTTCCACAGATGTGAGTGACTGTGTGAGTGTGCGAAATTGTCCAAAGATGTGAGTGACTGTGTGAGTGTGTGAAATTGTCCACAGATGTGAGTGACAAGATGAGTGTGTGAAATTGTCCATAGACGTGAGTGAGTGTGTGAAATTGTCCATAGACGTGAGTGAGTGTGTGAAATTGTCCACAGATGTGAGTGACTGTGTGAGTGTGTGAAATTCCCCACATACGTGAGTGACTGTGTGAGTGTGCGAAATTGTCCACAGACGTGAGTGACTGTGTGAGTGTGCGAAATTGTCTACAGATGTGAGTGACAGGATGATTGTGTGAAATTGTCCACAGATGTGAGTGAGTGTGTGAAATTGTCCACAGACGTGAGTGAGTGTGTGAAATTGTCCATAGACGTGAGTGAGTGTGTGAAATTGTCCACAGATGTGAGTGACTGTGTGAGTGTGTGAAATTCCCCACAGACGTGAGTGACTGTGTGAGTGTGCGAAAATGTCCACATACGTGAGTGACTGTGTGAGTGTGCGAAATTGTCCACAGACGTGAGTGACTGTGTGAGTGTGCGAAATTGTCTACAGATGTGAGTGACAGGATGAGTGTGTGAAATTGTCCACAGATGTGAGTGAGTGTGTGAAATTGTCCACAGACGTGAGTGGGTGTGTGAAATTGTCCACAGACATCAGTGAGTGTGTGAAATTGTCCACAGACGTGAGTGTGTGAAATTGTCCACAGACTTGAGTGACTGTGTGAGTGTGTGAAATTGTCCACAGACGTGAGCGACTGTGTGAGTGTGTGAAATTGTCCACAAATGTGAATGACTGGGTGAGTGTGTGAAATTGTCCACAGACGTGAGTGACTGGGTGAGTGTGTGAAATTGTCCACAGATGTGAGTTACTGTGTGAGTGTGTGAATTTGTCCACAGATGTGAGTGACTGTGTGAGTGTGTGAATTTGTCCACAGATGTGAGTGACACAGTGAGTGTATGAAATTTTCCACAGATGTGAGTGGCTGTGTGAGTGTGTGAATTTGTCCACAGATGTGAGTGACACAGTGAGTGAATAAAATTGTCCACAGATGTGAGTGACAAGATGAGTGTGTGAAATTGTCCATAGACGTGAGTGAGTGTGTGAAATTGTCCATAGACGTGAGTGAGTGTGTGAAATTGTCCACAGATGTGAGTGACTGTGTGAGTGTGTGAAATTCCCCACAGACGTGAGTGACTGTGTGAGTGTGCGAAAATGTCCACATACGTGAGTGACTGTGTGAGTGTGCGAAATTGTCCACAGACGTGAGTGACTGTGTGAGTGTGCGAAATTGTCTACAGATGTGAGTGACAGGATGAGTGTGTGAAATTGTCCACAGATGTGAGTGAGTGTGTGAAATTGTCCACAGACGTGAGTGAGTGTGTGAAATTGTCCACAGGCATCAGTGAGTGTGTGAAATTGTCCACAGACGTGAGTGTGTGAAATTGTCCACAGACTTGAGTGACTGTGTGAGTGTGTGAAATTGTCCACAGACGTGAGCGACTGTGTGAGTGTGTGAAATTGTCCACAAATGTGAATGACTGGGTGAGTGTGTGAAATTGTCCACAGACGTGAGTGACTGGGTGAGTGTGTGAAATTGTCCACAGATGTGAGTTACTGTGTGAGTGTGTGAATTTGTCCACAGATGTGAGTGACTGTGTGAGTGTGTGAATTTGTCCACAGATGTGAGTGACACAGTGAGTGTATGAAATTTTCCACAGATGTGAGTGGCTGTGTGAGTGTGTGAATTTGTCCACAGATGTGAGTGACACGGTGAGTGTATAAAATTGTCCACAGATGTGAGTGAGTGTGAGTGTGTGAAATTGTCCACAGATGTGAGTGACACGGTGAGTGTGCGAAATTGTCCACAGACGTGAGTGACTGTGTGAGTGTGCGAAATTGTCTACAGATGTGAGTGACAGGATGAGTGTGTGAAATTGTCCACAGATGTGAGTGAGTGTGTGAAATTGTCCACAGACGTGAGTGAGTGTGTGAAATTGTCCACAGGCATCAGTGAGTGTGTGAAATTGTCCACAGACGTGAGTGTGTGAAATTGTCCACAGACTTGAGTGACTGTGTGAGTGTGTGAAATTGTCCACAGACGTGAGCGACTGTGTGAGTGTGTGAAATTGTCCACAAATGTGAATGACTGGGTGAGTGTGTGAAATTGTCCACAGACGTGAGTGACTGGGTGAGTGTGTGAAATTGTCCACAGATGTGAGTTACTGTGTGAGTGTGTGAATTTGTCCACAGATGTGAGTGACTGTGTGAGTGTGTGAATTTGTCCACAGATGTGAGTGACACAGTGAGTGTATGAAATTTTCCACAGATGTGAGTGGCTGTGTGAGTGTGTGAATTTGTCCACAGATGTGAGTGACACGGTGAGTGTATAAAATTGTCCACAGATGTGAGTGAGTGTGAGTGTGTGAAATTGTCCACAGATGTGAGTGACACGGTGAGTGTGTGAAATTATCCACAGATGTGAGTGACTGTGTGAGTGTGTGAAATTGTCCAAAGATGTGAGTGACTGTGTGAGTGTGTGAAATTGTCCACAGACGTGAGTGACATGGTGAGTGTGTGAAATTGTCCACAGACGCGAGAGACTGTGTGTGTGAAATTGTCCACAGACGCAAGTGACACGGTGAGTGTGTGAATTTGTTCACAGACATGAGTGACTGTGTGTGTGAATTTGTCCACAGATGTGAGTGACACGGTGAGTGTGTGAAATTGTCCACAGACGTGAGTGACTGTGTGAGTGTGTGAAATTGTTCACAGACATGAGTGACTGTGTGTGTGAAATTGTCCACAGATGTGAGTGACTGTGTGAAATTATCCACAGACGTGAGTGACTGTGTGAGTGTGTGAAATTGTCCAAAGATGTGAGTGACTGTGTGAGTGTGTGAAATTGTCCACAGATGTGAGTGACACAGTGAGTATGTGAAATTGTCCACAGATGTGAGTGACTGTGTGAGTGTGTGAAATTGTCCACAGACGTGAGTGACACGGTGAGTGTATAAAATTGTCCACAGATGTGAGTGACTGTGTGAAATTGTCCACAGACGTGAGTGACTGTGTGTGTGAATTTGTCCACAGACGTGAGTGACTGTGTGTGTGAATTTGTCCACAGATGTGAGTGACTGTGTGAGTGTGTGAAATTGTCCACAGATGTGAGTGACTGTGTGAGTGTGTGAAATTGTCCACAGATGTGAGTGACAGGATGAGTGTGTGAAATTGTCCACAGACGTGAGTGAGTGTGTGAAATTGTCCACAGACGTGAGTGACTGTGTGAAATTGTCCACAGATGTGAGCATGTGAAATTGTCCACAGACGTGAGTGAGTGTGTGAAATTGTCCACAGATGTGAGTGTTTGAAATTGTCCACAGACTTGAGTAACTGTGTGAGTGTGTGAAATTGTCCACAGACGTGAGTGACTGTGTGAGTGTGTGAAATTGTCCACAAATGTGAATGACTGGGTGAGTGTGTGAAATTGTCTACAGACATGAGTGACGGGTGAGTGTCTGAAATTTTCCACAGACGTGAGTGACTGTGAGAGTGTGTGAAATTGTCCACAGACATGAGTGAGTGTGTAAGTGTGCGAATTTGTCCACAGACATGAGTGACTGGGTGAGTATGTGAAATTGTCCACAAACGTGAATGACTGTGTGAGTGTGTGAAATGGTCCACAGACGTGAGTGACGGGTGAGTGTGTGAAGTTGTCCCCAGACGTGAGTGACTGTGTGAGTGTGTGAAATTGTCCACAGACATGAGTGACTGTGTGAGTGTGTGAAATGGTCCACAGACGTGAGTGACGGGTGAGTGTGTGAAATTGTCCACAAACGTGCATGACTGGGTGAGTGTGTCAAATTATCCACAGACGTGAATGACACAGTGAGTGTGTGAAATTGTCCACAGACGTGAGTGACTGGGTGAGTGTGTGAAGTTGTCCACAGACGTGAATGACTGTGTGAGTGTGTGAAGTTGTACACAGATTAGGCAGTTTTCCTTTGGTTATTTTTAGAATAAATATTGATTAAAAAGGTTAAAAAGGTTTTGATGCAACAGAAAAGTGTGAGACAAGTCCAACAGTGCTGAAAAGAAAAGCCGATGTTTTCATGTTGAAGTGATGAGTATGTGCATTGTCCATCTGCTGACCTCAGGTCTGTTGCTGGACGGAGCAGCAGAGCTTAGCTAAACCCTAGAGAGTAAGGCTTCATTGTTCTTATGACTTTGAAAAATGACTGTTTGCACCTCGCAAGATGATGCACCACTGTTTTATGACCACGGCAGCGTTAGGAATCTTAGACATAATGACCTTGCATATGATTATACAGTAACATCTAATAAAGTAAAGTGATAAAGTAAATATGGTCATGGCATATTCTTTCTGTACATCTCTGTGGTATTTATCTCATACACTATATTCCCAATGCTTCTTCTCCAATCAGGGATATCAACAGGGAGATTGTCCCTACTTTGCTGCAGTAACAACCTCTACTGATCTTGAAAGGCTTTGGAACACTGCTGTGAGGATTTGATTGCATTCTGCCACATAAAAATGAGTGAGGTCATGCTACTGATGTTTGATGACTAGATCACTAACCCTACTGAGCTCATACCAAAGGTACAGGATATTTTTTAGAAGCACTGTCTGGTGCTAAAGAGAATTACACCCCGCCCGGTTAGCATTACACATCATGACCTAAGCTCATGTGCAGCAGTTTCAGAGCTTCAGTTTTGTGTCTTGTGTGATCAAAGATGTGTCAGCAACATTTTGGTTAATTGCTTAAATCTGATGCTTGTCTAAATCATCATTTAAAGGGTTAAGCAGGAAACCAGGCATTTCCGGAGCTGTGTGAATGAACAGCAACAGAGGCAGGTCTCCAGGGCGAGGTGGCTGGTATTATTGCACAAGTAATGAAGACGGAGACGATGTTGACGTGTCTCTGAGAGAGAGAGAGAGAGAGAGAGAGAGAGAGAGAGAGAGCGAGACAGAGAGAGAGAGAGAGAAGGCAGTGGGGAATGGACGAGAGGCTGACTGCTGATGAATGTCTGTTGCTGCTGTGTTTGTTTCGGTACACACATTCGCTCATCCCCGGGAGAGGCGCTCTTTTATATGGATGCACTGAGGAATAGCCAAGGCCTAATCCTTTCACACACTTCAGTGCCCCACACAATTATACCCTCACCTCCGCAGGGCTCCCCGCGGCGGATCAGCGGCTGGACGCCATCCTCCTGTCAGCGGTCAGGCCCTCTGTCCATTGTCACAGCTCGTGTTGAACTCCATTGACAAAGATAAAGGCTTACACAGGGTTTTACGACTGATACTAGGCCTAGTACAGTTATTACAGGATGTGCTAATTATTTGAATTTTTTTTATAGAGAACATTTTCATAGTGTCAGAAAACAGGAGAGACCGTTTTTACTTGTCCCTGTCAATGCTGTTGTTGTTTGGTTTCATGAGGCTGCCACTATTTCATTTTTAGTATTATTTGGCTTAGTCTGCTGACACATCCATCTCAGAACTCAGTAATAATTTCAAGAAAAATGTAACTTGTTTGTGTGTATTTATTTGTCTCAGTGCTGTGTGCAGACAGCGTTTCACTCTGATCAGCCTTTCACTGTCAATCACCTGAGAGTCCCATGACACTGATATTCACAGCATGCCTACACACTTCACAAAATGCATACTGTTCCCCTGGCTTTGATTTCTCAATGCAATCAAATTAAATGCTCCATTCGAATGAGGATTTTCAAACCTTTAATCTCTAACTTCTATTCAGCAGTGTTCTGTGTTCATGAATAAAGGACTCTTTCTACTCCTCAGTTCCACTGCCTCTGTTTATATTCCATCTGTGATTCTCTTTTATGTGTAGTGTGTGTAGTGTGATGGTGTGTGGTATTGTGTCTGTCTGTGTGTGTAGTGTGATGGTGTGTCTTGTCTTGTGTGTAGTGTAATGGTATTGTGTATGTAGTGTGATGGTGTGTGATAGTATTATGTGTGTGTAGTGTGATGGTATTGTGTGTGTGTAGTGTGATGGTATTGTGTGTGTAGTGTGATGGTGTGTGATAGTATTATGTGTGTGTGGGTAGTGTGATGGTATTGTGTGTGTGTAGTTTGATGGTGTGTAATAGTATTATGTGTGTGTAGTGTGATGGTATTGTGTTTGTAGTGTGATGGTGTGTGATAGTATTATGTGTGTGTGTAGTGTGATGATGTGTGATAGTGTTATGTGTGTGTAGTGTGATGGTGTGTGATAGTATTATGTGTATGTAGTGTGATGGTATTGTGTGTGTAGGGTGATGGTGTGTGATAGTATTATGTGTGTGTGGGTAGTGTGATGGTATTGTGTGTGTAGTGTGATGGTGTGTGATAGTATTATGTGTGTGTGTAATGTGATGGTGTGATAGTATTGTGTGTGTGTAGTGTGATGTGTGTGTGTGTGATGTGTGTTTGAATAAATATCCCGTGAGCCAAACCTACTGCCTCCAGATATCCTCCTTCTGGGGGTGGCATGGCCATTTCCACACACACCTATTTACTTCTTACTTAAAGGAGAATTCACCGTTTGTAAAATAAGAATTGACAAGCCAAACATTCATTCATTCATTCATTATCTGTAACCCTTATCCAGTTCAGGGTCGTGGTGGGTCCGAAGCCTACTCAGAATCACTGGGCGCAAGGCAGGAAGACACCCTGGAGGGGGCACCAGTCCTTCACAGGGAGAGACACACTCACACATTCACTCATACACTCTTACCTATGGAGATATTTGATAAGCCAAACCACCTACCTACGAAACCGGAGCACCCGGAGGAAACCCACACGGACACAGGGAGAACTAATCACACTCCTCACAGGCAGTCACCTGGAGGAAACCCACATGGACACAGTGAGAACACACCACACTGCTCACAGACAGTCACCTGGAGGAAACCCATGCAGACACAGGGAGAACACACCACACCCCCACAGACAGTCACCCGGAGGAAACCCACGCAGACACAAGGAGAACACACCACACTCCTCACAGACAGTCACCCGGAGGAAACCCACGCAGACAAAGGGAGAACACACCACACTCCTCACAGACAGTCACCTGGAGGAAACCCACGCAGACACAAGGAGAACACACAACACCCCCACAGACAGTCACCCGGAGGAAACCCACGCAGACACAAGGAGAACACACCACACTCCTCACATACAGTCACCCGAAGGAAACCCACGCAGACACAAGGAGAACACACCACACTCCTCACAGACAGTCACCTGGAGGAAACCCACACAGACACAAGGAGAACACACCACACTCCTCACAGACAGTCACCCGGAGGAAACCCACGCAGACAAAGGGAGAACACACCACACTCCTCACAGACAGTCACCTGGAGGAAACCCACGCAGACACAGGGAGAACACACCATACTCCTCACAGACAGTCACCCGGAGGAAACCCACGCAGACACAAGGAGAACACAACACACTCCTCACAGACAGTCACCCGGAGGAAACCCACGCAGACATAAGGAGAACACACCAAACTCCTCACAGACAGTCACCCGAAGGAAACCCACGCAGACACAAGGAGAACACACCACACTCCTCACAGACAGTCACCCGGAGGAAACCCACGCAGACAAAGGGAGAACACACCACACTCCTCACAGACAGTCACCTGGAGGAAACCCACGCAGACACAAGGAGAACACACAACACCCCCACAGACAGTCACCCGGAGGAAACCCACGCAGACACAAGGAGAACACACCACACTCCTCACATACAGTCACCCGAAGGAAACCCACGCAGACACAAGGAGAACACACCACACTCCTCACAGACAGTCACCTGGAGGAAACCCACGCAGACACAAGGAGAACACACCACACTCCTCACAGACAGTCACCCGGAGGAAACCCACGCAGACAAAGGGAGAACACACCACACTCCTCACAGACAGTCACCTGGAGGAAACCCACGCAGACACAGGGAGAACACACCATACTCCTCACAGACAGTCACCCGGAGGAAACCCACGCAGACACAAGGAGAACACACCACACTCCTCACAGACAGTCACCCGGAGGAAACCCACGCAGACACAAGGAGAACACACCACACTCCTCACAGACAGTCACCCGGAGGAAACCCACGCAGACACAAGGAGAACACACCACACTCCTCACATACAGTCACCCGAAGGAAACCCACGCAGACACAAGGAGAACACACCACACTCCTCACATACAGTCACCCGAAGGAAACCCACGCAGACACAAGGAGAACACACCACACTCCTCACAGACAGTCACCCGAAGGAAACCCACGCAGACATAAGGAGAACATACCACACTCCTCACAGACAGTCACTTGGAGGAAACCCACACAGACACGGGGAGAACACACCACACTCCTCACGTGATGGTGTGTGATAATATTGTGTGTGTGTGTAGTGTGATGGTGTGTGATAGTGTTATGTGTGTGTAGTGTGATGGTATTGTATGTGTAGTGTGATAATGTTATGTGTGTGTAGTGTGATGGTATTGTGTGTGTAGTGTGATAATGTGTGTGTGTGTGTAGTGTGATGGTATTATGTGTGTGTAGTGTGGTGGTGTTGTGTGTAGTGTGATGGTATTTTGTTTATAGTGTGATGGCGTGTGTGATGTGTTGTGTGTAGCGTGATAGTGTGTGTGGTGTTGTGTGTAGCGTGATGGTATTGTGTTTGTAGTGTTCTGCCCCACTTCTGAGGCCTGGCCTCATTGTCCTACAGCCTGGGAAAATCACTGTCCACATGAACTGCTGAATTTAGGTCATTTATTGCTCCAGTTGCCCTCAGGAATCATGTATTAGTCTTATCAGTGACCATGTGTTTCTGTTATCGTGTTGTTGCTGTGGTTAAATATACTGTACATAGATAAACTCAGACCTGTATCATAAGGTACTTAGGCCTCTGTGGGTTTAACCACTGCACTGAGTCAGAGTGAGCTCCGCTCAAGTACTATTACCTTTGAGTGTGGTTATTATATCAATTTTGTAGCGAGCAGCTGTTACTGACCTCCTTCGGCGGGTTTCGCATGCGTCAGGCATGTATGAATGAAAAGATCCCGCTATCATTATGGACTCCGCCTGTCAGCTTGGCCCTCAAACCCACAATTACTCAATCAAGGGCCTATTATCAAGCAGTCAGTGGCTCAGCAAATGGCAGGCTCCAGACCTGTAATTACCCACTCTTACTCGCTGCAATCAGGCAGCCATTACCCACGCTGCCCTGAAAACACTGCGCAGAGCTTTCGGAGAGAGCAGGGTTTTCCCCAGCAGGAGAATCCTGCCGAGCTCAGGAAAGCACTCACATGATGTCACATCAGACTCACCACTGCCTTTTACATCGGGCTGATCCGAGGGGGAGTGACGTCTTAATGCTGCGGACTTTGTGATGTTCCTCACAGTGCCTCAATGTGCGAATGAAGGTTCATGACTTTGGAGCACTTGTATTTCTCAATTCATCATGAATTTAAGCCTCATCTTAAACGGCAGCTTGCGATATACAAGGTCTTTTACCAACAATATGATTGAAATTGCAAACTGTGGACTCCATCTGGCCTCTGGGCTTGCAACAACAGTGCCACTGGACAGGACTCACCTCTGGGAAGGAAAACAAGCACAGGAAGAAGGGAAAACCTAAGTCTAGCAGATGAGATTTAAATCTAAGCCTTGAGCTGCATGGACAGCCATATAACTCGTCTCACTCTGTCTGGCTCATTACCTGCCTGCGTCGTCCCAATGTAGAGCATCTAAGAAGAGTGCACTGACAGGTAAATAAAGAGAGCAAGACAGGGTGAGAAGAGTAAGAGAGGATTGCAGAGATGGTGAATTTAAATCTGAGATTTGAGTGTTTATTTTTTCAGTTTAAATTATGTGTGTTTGAATATATATCCCGTGAGCCAAACCTCCTGCCTCCAGACATCCTCCTTCTGGGGGTGGCATGGCCATTTCCACACACACCTATTTACTTCTAAAGGAGAATTCACCGTTTGTAAAATAAGAATTGACAAGCCAAACATTCATTCATTCATTATCTGTAACCCTTATCCAGTTCAGTGTTGCGGCGGGTCCGAGAAATGACAGAGAAAACCCACGCAGACACAGGGAGAACAAGCCAAACAACTAATCACAAATATAATACAATGCAGAAACCACACAGAACATAACACCAAACTCCTGAGAGCAAGAATGCTATCCTGGTCATTGGGAGATTTCTTTTCAGAAGCAGTTGACAGTTATGCAACTTAATAGCTAACTACAAGTCTTCATATCTAAAATCAGTGGTAAGAGCTTTCTTTACCTTTTGTATTTTCCTTATTCTCCATGCTTTAGTTAAACGAAAGACAACACTAAATGTTAGTTTAATACTCACTAGTGGCAGACCGTTCTCTCTCTCTTGTTAATCTTCAAGGAGCCAAACCATTTCCTTCTCTACTGCTTTGCTGCTGGAGATGCAGATATAAGAGAAGCAACTTTCTGCCTTGAGGTTCTTTTCTTTTGATATTCCAAGCTAAACTTTACTTCATGGGTGTCAAGAGCTTAAGAAAAGAATACAGGAGCCACAGTGACAACCTTGAACGGTGGCGGTGGCTGCAGAGTTTAGCTGTGATTTTTAAAGGTTGTCGGTTTGATCTCAGCTGGTGGCTGCTGCCATTGTGCCATCTGAGCTGGCGGCCGCTGCCATTGATCCCTTGTATAACGCCAAGCCATTCTTGTGGGACTCTACATACAGCAGTAAAATGTGACTCTGGACAAAACATCAGCCAGAGCTAATACTTCCGAGAAATAGCCCAAGGACACGGAAAAGAGTTTATAATGAGGTGATGGTATCAAGAGCATGAAAGGCTGGTTTCTTTGGAGTGACATGTTTATAGGCAGCTTTTATGGAGTCTTTACATGTGTTTATTTACAACAGAGGAAGCTTAAAATCTGGAGCATACGTAAAAAATGTTAAAATACTGAGGTAGAAGGTGCTCTAGATTCGTGCACAAGTCTAAGGGTTGGCTCTATCATTAGGACATTGCAAGTTAGAATCCAGGTGATGTCTCAGCAGCCAAAGTCCAGCTTCTTCTAGAGTCATGTGGTTCAAGAAAGGTGTTAGTGCTGACCTCAAACTCTAACTTATTCTCTGTGAAACAGATGGTGAAGACGTTGCCCTTGTTCATACCTCTCAGCTACACATTGCAGATGCGTAATGGATTTGGCTCTTTTTATTTTACAGCTAATGTTTGAGAAGGTTTTAGAACAACCATATATCGGTATTTCAGCTCCTGGGCTCCCCTTACTGTTGCAGAGTATAATTTACTTTTACAGCATTGTCCTGAAATCAAGGGGGAGGAGTAACAGTTTCCTACCCTTCTTTAAAAGCCACGTAGTACAGTTTCTGCTGTGCTGAGCCCTGAATGGCAATGATAGAGAATCTGTTGTCTCTTTTACAGCTCAGTGAAGCATTACAACAATTCTGAAGCTGTAAATTTAAGGTAAAAATACAACCTAGTGTTCCTTTAAAGTATAGCAAACTGTACCCACACGGATTCCTTTAAAGCATTTAAAGCGAATTTTAAGTTCAGGTTTTTCTGCGGAGCAAGTTTATGCAGGCAGTCATGGAAATATGAGCAAATGTTTAATTGTTTTTACAAAAAGACATTTGTAATCATTATAATCAATGATTATTTGTGCAGGTTATTGTAATGATTCACATCCAGGGAAGTTGGCTTGAGGAGGATTGGGGGCAGATTGCGTGGCGGATCTGTTGCTCTGAATCTTTGCTACTAATCATGGTTTTTGGTTTGTCTCCCTGTACTCAGAGTTGAGAATCACACTCCATGGCACCCCGCCGAGGTGTGATATGATGCCTTTCAGACGCTTCTGTTAAACTCTTGCTAGCTTCTCAGCTTAACGTAGCTTCACCGGCTTCATATAATCCTATTACTCTGCCTGCTTCTGAGAGACTAACACTTCGGCATCAGTTCTTCTTTCTCTTTACACTGGATCTGGAGCTTTGTTTGTTGTGTTGGGTCCAGGTTTGAGACCGTTGATTTTCAGTGGTGCTTTTCAAATTTGTGATTCATGGGCAGCAGTGTCACATGCTGCTCAGAGGAACAGGCTCTGATCAGTCCCACATTGAAATGTTAGTGAAATTTCAGCAAGAGACATGCAGAAATGAAAAAGTGCCTGTAAGGACCTGCTGAGTTCCTCCCCATGGTGAGTGCGTGGTACTTGAGTGTGTGTGTGTGTGTGTGTGCCAGCAGTGGGGATGGTTGTTGATGCTGAAACTGGTCTCTTTGATAGAGATAGGATTTGTCAAGACCCTCTTGATTGTCTTTTCCTCATGTGTGTGACAGCATGGTGCCTGTTTTCACCTTGTTTCCTATTGAAAGAGCACATCTCTTTCTCTCTCTCTCTCTCTCTTTCTCTGCTAACCCCACCTCTTCCTGGGCTTTGGCCTGTGGGCTACAGTAAGCTGGTGATTGTGATGAGTGATGCTGTCTAGGCTGATTCTATCAGAGTGGGTAGTCATGCCTTTGCTGTGGATTGAGTTGAAACAGTGAGGTAGTATCATCACAGTAAGAGCAAAATTATGTAAAAAAGTAAGATGAATTAGAAACAGCAGCAGTCCTGATTATTGACATGCCACATGCGAAACATGCTCCTGTGTTAATTAGTGTAGTCTTTTGTACTGACGTCAAGCACAAAATACATGACGCTTTTGCAATGTTTTTAAATTTTGGGTGTTTGTAATCTTTTGGGAAGACTTTATACAAATTGTGAGAACACTGTTGTGAGGATCTGATCACATTCAGCTGTGAGAGCATTAGTGAGCTGAATAATTAGCTCTGGAACACACACACACAAAAACAATCCAGCTCATCCCAAAGGAATTGATTGGATGAAGCCCAGTTCCACCAGTTCCACTGATCGATGGTGTTTCCTGTTGCAGTGGTACGACACCCAAGCGTTACTGTGTTGTAAAAATTTGGTCCTGCAGCAGATCTCCCAAGCTTCTTGTGTGCTGCTGAACATTTGCCACAAAATGGAGTTACAGCTCAGCCCTCCATAAGTCAAGACTTGCTTACTGCCCGGAGCTCATAACATCCGTTTGCTAAATACATGCCCCAATTAGCGTTGTGCTAATTGCTTGCCCAACTCATTGCATATTTGCCTCAAACCGTGTCAAGTTGTTAAGTAATCTTAAATGAAGTTATGTGCTTTCTGACATTTTATCTCTTACTGTCATCTGTAGAAAGAATGTCGCAGAGCTAAAAGCACAGCTAAAATATTGAATCCTGCATTGTGTTTGTACTTTTATACATTTATGCATCTGAAACCTCAAACAGCAGAACAATTCGATGGAAAAAAAATCATAATTACATTTGCCTTAAGCAAAACCATCTTCTGTTTCTGTGTTGAAACCATTGCTTTGCTGTATCATTAGATTGTGCTGCACATACTGTAACATTGCCTTTGTCCTTTTCAAAGTAGGGACAGCATGCTGTTGACGTCTGGGCATTGATTACTGAAACGTGGTTTGCTGAGATGACAGTGTGGGTTTGATCCTGAAGCTGAGGCTCGCTGTGTTTGTGAATGAGTTGGTGAGTGAGTTTGAACACCGATCTATGGTGAAGAGGTCAAAGATCCAGCTGAGATGCAAGCTGTTGCTACCGCTACATCACCTGCAAGAGCCATAAATCATAGGGTCTATGTATGGTGAGAAAGAAGAGCCAAACCTCAAAGTTATTATTATTATAATCACCGCACATTCTGCTGCATTTATACACCGGCCGCCAAAAGCACTGACTCTCACATCAAGATGGCGTTAATTTGTTTGACAATCTGCTAGCAGGCTTTGGTCCAAAGTAATTGGGCGTACTCTCTCAAGAAAAGGAGACAGTGCTCTAGTGTTTGGAGTCGACACCTTAGAAAAATAGTGGTTTCAACCTTTAAAAGTCACAAAACTCTAGGATTTCAAACTTTCAAATTAAACACCATTTGTATAAAAAATATATTTCTTTAAATCCATCATAGCTCCAGACTTAGGCTTATTATGGATTGATCCAGGTAAAGGATCTCTGCCCTGATATCTTTCTACTTTCAGTGACCAGTGCCCTGTCCAGCAGACTGACACACTGACGCAAGAAGCAGACGGTCAGTTGCAGGCTGAAACACAAGTCAATCCATCTCAATGGCCTGCTGAGCTGCCCTCCTCCCACACTCTGAACCTGAATAGACACAGCTGCTTTCTCTGAGTGCAGACCAGAAACTGGCGTCATGGAAATGTTTCATGTATTTTGTGTGATCAGTTTTTTTAAAAATGTATTTTCAGATGTAGAAACCTGGCACACAATGGAAATTGCTTTACAATTGAAACCAAAATGTCACAGGGATATGAAACATGGTGGAAAGGGAGCTATTTTATTAGTGTGTGGTTGTTTTCTTTATCACTGTCTGAAGATAAAGTTATTTCCTTTGTTTCTGTAAACTCGTTCAGTGTGAAAAATATTTCCATGAAAGAGACCCCACATTTTGACCTGAAGGTGATAAGTATGTGTCCCTGAGAGTAACGAGAATGATTGTTGGTCATATTGCTTTAAGACTTATAGTGTTTTTAAATGGACATTGAGGTTCTTTATGCAGAGATGTTTCAGCTGCTGGGCTAGTTTTGGTGAGCCTCTTAGTGGTGAGGGCATGCTTGACCCTGCTCTGGGTGATAGATCCAGCTGGGGGAGCGAGGGGCTGCTGGGGGATAGCAGGGGGTAATCCGGTTAAGGAGGTTAACTATGAGAAATAGCCCCGACTCGTCGTACTGTTTTGACACTCCGGCTGGCTGCAGCTGTGGTGGTGATCTATCGTTGCAATTCGGCGCTTACAGCAGCGGCGCATTACCACAGCAGTGCATAACAGTGGTGAGGCTCATCTCCAGCAGCAGGAGCAGTGGGCAAAGTGGCCCTTTTTTCCCTCATTGCCATGAAATCAACATGAAATAAAACAATCTCCCCTTTCTGAGCTGAAATTAGAGCTTAAAGGCCTTTGCCTGCGAGGAATTGTGCTTTAAGTGCGGCTCTCTGTTCTGAAATGATAGATCACGTAGCTTTCAGTCAAGACCTTTGCCTTTTTTCCCCCACCACCATCAGAGATAATTTAATTTTGAGACTCGTATAAGGTGGAAATGTGCGGCTGCTCGCGGGAGAGACGGTAATTGGACGGACGACAGAGAACCCTGATAGAAAACGCTACTCCATCTCCTGAGATAGAAGGATGTAACGTTTTATACCATGGCTTTTCAAACTGAGATCATAACACCTTGTTTACAGTATCAGTCACACCTTGTTTCAAGGGTATTCTTTTTTTTTAAATATACAGTTCTCCACATTTTACATTAATAGTGACATCAAAACTTATTTTGTTTGGTTGTGGCCTAGACATACAAAAAAGGCCTGATCCGCACCACTACAATGCTGGTCTGTGGTTGGCTGTTCAAATGCCATTTCCTGAAAAGTTGGTGGAGCTTGGCCATGGCAACAACTGCGGGCTCTCTAATGACAGGCAGAAATCTGGCTGCTGGATCTCTCTGGGGAATGGGTAGTTGGCCACTACATGTTAGCTGCATTAGCCTCCTAGTTCCAGTGCAATCTAAAAGAAGCAAGCTTAAGGCACCCTGCATGTCCTGCCTGCCTGACCTTATTTGAGGTAAGGGTAGAAAAAAAAAATATTTTTTCTGTTGAATTTTAACTTTAAATCTTCTCCATCTCAGTTCAGTAAGGTCGGAAGGACTTACTTTGACTTTGTAGCTTTGACTTCACTTGCTGTAAAGCTCACACCCCTGCTTTTGTTCTGGTTTCTTCTGGTGTTGGCACCAGATACTGCTGCTTTGACACGTTTATTGAAGGTTCTCTTTATAGTTCTCCTTTAAAACTGTAGCTTTTCTCCAGCATGGCTGCCATGTTATTGGATCCCATTGTAAGATTCATGGTTCATCTTCATAGCGTTGTCAGGTGATTCTCCATCTTCTGAGCTTCAAGGCCAGAGTTTTGTGGCTTTCAGTTCAGGATAAGTTTGGTTGTTTCTCCTTGAGGTGTGTGTGTGTGTGCGCTGGGGTATGAGACGAAAGTGCATCTTGTTCCAGGTGCGTTTCCATGGAGCTCCTGAATGAAACTCCATCTTGATGGGTGCTTTGATGATGTCATTGAAATTCCACAAGACTCTCTCAGTGAGAGGCGCACAGAGTGGTGGAATTAATTTTTGCCCTTTCAGAAAAAAATGGATGATACTGTTATTGCAGTGTCTGTGTTTTGATTGTTAGTGTGTGTGGGTGGGGCATGGGAAGAAGAGAAAGGGGTAGAATGCACATTTTTTATAGTCAGTTATAGACACAACTATAGACAGTTGTGAAAAAGGCTTCATTGCATGGCGTTTTTTTGCACTAGCATTTGAGTGTCTGTTTGAATCTGTGTGTGTGTGTGTGTGTGTGTGTGTGTGTGTGTATGTGTGTGCGGACTTGCCCCAGGGGATCCCGCCAGGTTGGAGTCAGAGTTAACGTCACCTGTGCTGATTTATTACAGTAATTGTGCTTCAGCAACATTAATACAGCGCAGCATCGCAGTAACAAGCATCAGCAATTTCAGTCTAAACTGCCAGCGCTGGGATAATCAATGAAGAGTCGATAGAAACGCTGGGCT
Source organism: Hoplias malabaricus (assembly GCF_029633855.1). NCBI lineage: Eukaryota > Metazoa > Chordata > Actinopteri > Characiformes > Erythrinidae > Hoplias > Hoplias malabaricus. Next base: position 21,882,120 of record NC_089816.1, on the reverse strand, counting down.
CGTCTTCAGGAAATGAAGCGTTTCATTGGGCTTGGTTCTTATGATCAAGCCTATTACTCTCTGACATTTATACATATCTCTGATACAGAAAATGGTCATTACAGCAAGTTCCTATCACATGTAAGCTGTGTGTGTATGTGTGTGTGTGTGTTGTAGACTGGACTTCGTTTTCATGCCCCACATGCACTAGAGCACACTGTACATACATGTACTCCAAGGTATTACTTCAGCAAGGACATCCACAGCACGGCGGAAACCATTGCTTTTGTGATTTTAGAGAAAAGCGCATGTCAATAAGAAAATGAAATGCATGGTGGAAATTTAATGCTACACTATATGTTAGAAAGACTAGATTCTTATTGTACCAGCTGTAACTGTAAACACTCGGAGGAGGACACGAAGAGCTAGATGTATGCCTGTTTTGGACATAAGCATTCCTTCTGAAATCAAGGGCATTAATGGAGATTGTGATGAAGGTTTGTACCCTCTCTGCTTTGATGCAGTAATAGGCTCTGTTCTTCTGGGAAGGCTTTGCAGTACGTGTTGGAGCATTGCTGTGCAGATTTCATTGTATTCAGCCACAAAATTTTATTAGATGCATTAGACCACATATTTAGTAAAATAGTGGCTGTTTTAATGTGGTTCTGTGTGAAGTCAGCACTATTTACCTCAGTCTTAGGACCCACAACAACATAGTTACATAATGTTACGTTCCCTGTTTGCTTTGGCTATTCTTTATTGCTTCATTTGTCATGTCTTCATTACCCAGTCTTGCATCTTCTGACATCTCTTGACAAACTGTAAGCAGTATGGGTTTTTTTTCTCATGCTGAGTTGCACACAACTGAATTATTTCTTCTTTAGCGAATGCATATTTTATTTTGGAGTCAGATTAATTCATTAAGTTTACCCATGCGTGAAAACTTCCATGCCCTTGTTTTCATGTTTGGAACAAGCAAACGGAGCAAAGTAGAGCTAATGAAAAACCCTACTCCGTGACGTTTCTGACACCCAAGTGACTGCTGGAACAGATGCATGCTTATACAAGCAATTTGCCAATAACTAACTCCTTACCCCTTGTATTAAAAGCCCAGACGTATCGAGCCAGAGTTTGGCAGCTGAGATTTGTCCAATCAGTTTTGGCTCACAGCACATGTCCCTGACATCAGCGTCCCGGTTCAAGTGGAGACTTTTTTGTGAACTCTTGCAAACCCAAGCATGTGCAGTGTATGGTGACTACTGAATGAATTTGCATATCTGAATTACAATGATAACAGTGTGGGATTACATCTGTTCATGTTTGATTTACTTGATTTGCTTGACCAGTCGTCTTGAAGAAGCATAAAACATGCAGTTCTACAGCGCAAATGTCAGGGACAACACTTCCTTTAGTTTACTTGCAGTAAAATTGTCCAGTAAGAAGGTATTTTTCAGGACATGCTTTTGAAAAAAATTAGAAAACTGGAGAAAACGAGGACTCCTAACACCCTGGTGTTGCACCAAAACTGTCCTCATCTGATAAACAGCACTTGAAGCATTCTCCTTTGAGAGATGGAACATCCAGCTCCACTCTTCAGATCTGCACAGGTCCGCAACTTCTGGTGTCCTTTGTTCCACTGAGAAGACCTAAGGAAAAGCTGTGGAGCTATCAAGAACACTAAAGGAGAATCAAGTCTAGGAGCTGCAGGTGCTCTCAGAATCATGGATGGACTGCTCCAGAACACAAACCTCAACATTACTGAATGTGTTTGGGATCATTTACTTGCATCTTGAGGAACAGAAACTACGGCCATTTTGAAGGTGTGGGAAAATGTACCTGCATGTGAATGGAAGATGTGGCCTTTTTGATTAGGAGTGAAACACCTGAGCAGAGGTCTTTGAGTTTTGCTCGGTACTATATAACTGTGGAGACTTCATATAATATTGCTGAAGCTATGCTCTATGTACTGAGCTAATTTTCGTTCCACTCCTCCACTGATCTGATTTACTCTTCTCACCTCAGTTTTGAGTGTTTATGATTGACAATATCACATCAAGCATCACCTCGGATTGACTCGAGAACTGTGTGATGATAAATGACAACTTAAACACCTGGCTTCTGGAGCACAACCTGCAGAAACTGCGTCTTTGGCTTCAAAACGTCGACAGATATGAAACTGTAAATATATGTAAATGATTATTCTTTTCTTTCTTCTTTGTTTTGATGTTGCTGCCTGAAACAAACTCCATGCAAATACGCTTAATTACTTTCAGCGTTTGAGATTTAACACCCTTCCTTTGGAAATTAATACAGAAAGACATTTCACAACTGACCAGTGCGCCATACATTATACACTGTGTACCCAAAAGTTTGTAGACAAACTTCAGCTTTTTTAAGGAGCACTCATTCTGGACCCAGATCTTTTTTGTCTGGAGCAGCTGTCCATGAGGGGTTTGACTGTGGACTGTGGATTGGTCGGACTGTATTCTCTGAAGTGATGGAGCCCAGTTCATTACACTGTCCTGGTGTTTTGAGGCAGAACTAATCATAAAGACAGCTGAATACAACCAAATCCTTACAGCTAAGCTCCAGTGCTATTTGATGACATAGTTTTGCAGTCTGCCAGTTGTTAAGTGTTTTGTTTTCTGTTTATGTCTCTATTTATCTCCTTTGACTGTTCTTATCTTTATCCGAGTGGCCACGCCCGTCTTTAGTGTCTCACCACTTCTCTGCTGCAATGCTCTTTAAAATATAAGGTTTCTGAGCTACTGGGTGAAGAGTGTGCTTTCCCACTGCTCTCTCTCTCTCTCTCTCTCTCTCTTTCACACACACACACCATGGCTGAGCGACACTAGTATCATCACCTCTTTACCTCCTTCGTCTCTCGCCTTCAGAAGGGACAGCAGCGGAGACACTGAGACGAATAAATTAAGACGTTGCCAAGCCAACGGCCAAGAGGGAGTACTCCAGTACCCTGCTCTTAATACCCCTGCACAGGGCTGCACACTCCACTGTGTGTTAATGTGGATTCTGAGTTACATAATGACATGGTTAATGACAATCACATTTTTCCCCTCATTTTTATCATTAAAGATGGTAATTTGTCTCCACACCCAAATATAACAGGACTCACCAAGCACAAGCATGTAATATTATGTCAAATTGAAGTTTAAATCATATTAAACATTAAAAGCATCAGAGAGGTATGTGACGTGTCTGTGTTTAATTTTTGCCATGATGCCACCCTTAAAGTTAACATATCCTCTACTTTTCCACAAGTAAAAACTGTTTTTGTGTCTTAATGAAACATCTGTGACATGCTTTGGTCAAAATACCACAAGGACCAAACACGGGATGAGATTTCAGTATCTGTTCCTTTAAATGAGAGTGAGCCACACTGAGCTCAGGTACAGCTCAGCCACATGTATTTTTTACAATTTATCCCCACCTTTAATCACATGAATGTGCTGTGATTGGACAGGCTCTGAAGGGGTTGGTGTGAAGTAATCCTAATGAGTTTACGCTTGACATGCAAGTCATTTTAGCTCACAAAAAAAGCAAAAAACTGAAGGACCAGAAGGAACCTGGTAGTAACAGGGACTTCAAATATTTGGAATCATTGCAAAGTGACGTGCTTTCTTTGAAGGTGATGAGATAGAAAGTGCTCCTTTTTCTCCACCTCATTCTCTCTCTCTCTCTCTCTCTCTCTCTCTCTCTCTCTCTCTCTCTCTCTCTCTCTCTCTCACACACACACACACACACACACACACACACCATGGATGTCTCTCTTGTCTCTCTGTCATTGCTGGAGCTGAGCCCAGTACACCAGGCAGGGTGCTACACAGGCCATTTGCATTGACATATTGACACCCTTGTCAGGATTTATAAGTACAGCATGGCAGCCTGGCTATGAGAGAGAGAAAGAGAGAGAGTGAAAGAGGGACAGAGAGAGAGAGAGAGAGAGAGAGAGAGAGAGAGATACCAGTAAGGAGTGATACTCTGTGTTTTTTCCTCTAAAAAGCTTTATAAACCACAAATGCAGTGTGATCGACCCTCAGAGAAAATGATACCGAACTCTGTGCTCAGTCAAAGGAGAGGACAGATTTAAACGTGTTTATTGGAGAAGAATGGATTTCCTTTTTTAACTTTCGGATGATCTTTTTTTTTTTACTCTTATGTATCACTTAATCCAGACCAAATAAGGAAGGTCAGAACCCAGATGATCTCCCCTGGACTGCAGGAATCATGCTACTCTTATTTCCTGTATCATGTATGTCTTGTGAAACTCTAGAGCAGTAAGCCACTCACAAAACAAATAAAAGTAGGTGTGAATACAGATGATGTTGAGGGACTTGACTGATTTAAGACTGCGGGGATGTGTGTGTGTGTGTGTGTGAAGGACTGTTTCATAGAGAAGTGGCTGTGGTTTATTCTGAAGTCAATTCAACAATATATACTTGTTATTGAAGTACATTTCTGAAGAACAAGAGTGGACTTCTACTTTGTATGTTTCGTTCCTCACTTTTGGAACACCATGCTCACCACCTTCCTCTTAGTCATTACTTTACTGCAGGCCGGGCAGGACATAATCAGATCTCTGGCTTAATTAAACTAGATTGTTTTGCTGATCCTCGTTCATTTTCACTGCCATCCATCACAACGCTGTCAGTGGTTATGGATACCTCCCAGAGTGCATCTGGAGGTGCTGAGTGGCATGCAGAGTAAATAGCAGTGCAGTGGCATTGCCATAAACATGGTATGGGGATGAGTTTCTTCTAAATGACTGGTCATTTTGCAAATTACAGTAATCGAGAAAAGCTTAAAATGTTTGCTTCTTTAGATTTGTGCTGGAGCTACGAGACTAATGTAAGCTTGTATCCGCTGATTGTGCCTCTGTGTTTTGATTATGACTTTTAGGGTAAAATGGAACCAAATTAGACTGTCATTTTGGCCGGTATCCTAGACAGTTTTACCATTTATCATGTATTTACTGGTGAATAAAGCAGAACTAATAAACACAGATTGGTGTGCCGTTTGGTGAGTGCACTGGGGACCAGAGAATGCATTTCTCCCCATGGAAGACAGGTCAGACACAGATGCTGGACACACGCATGTTGCAGCTGAAGGGAATCAGGCTGTACATGAAGCTTCTTTGGAGCGGAAAATGGCCTCCACCGGAGGGGCCAGTCAGCTGTCTGGACAGTTTATGTTTGGGCATGAATTGATAATAGCAGATAGAACAGGAGAGGTGCTGGAGGGGCGAGGGAGTCATATTTGTCACCTCGGCCACAGAGTTGCCATTATTTTCGTTCCATTACTATACAGAGCGCAAATGTTGTCAGGGTTCTTCAGTGTGTGCATGCATGGGTGACCTTCACTGGGGGTCGTCCATTTTTCAGTGATTTTGACAGAGCTTCTTATTATTCATTCATCCATTCAGTGGGTCCAGAGCCTACCTGCAATTATTGGGCGCAAGGCAGGAATACACCCTGAAGGGGGCACCAGTCCTTCACAGGACAACACATACACACACTCACTCACACCTAAGGACAGTTTTGAGTCATCAATCAATCCACCTACCAATGTGTGTTTTTGGACCGTGGGAGGAAACTGGAGCACCCGGAGGAATCCCACGCAGACACAGGGAGAACACACCACACTCCTCACAGACAGTCACCCGGAGGAAACCCACGCAGACACAGGGAGAACACACCACACTCCTCACAGACAGTCACCCGGAGGAAACCCACGCAGACACAGGGAGAACACACCACACTCCTCACAGACAGTCACCCGGAGGAAACCCACGCAGACATAAGGAGAACACACCACACTCCTCACAGACAGTCACCCGGAGCGGGGCTCGAACCCACAACCTCCAGGTCCCTGCAGCTGTGTGACTGTGACACTACCTGCTGCACCACCGTGCCGCCCGCTTCTTTATTATAATATCTAAAATAATCATAGTCTGTGTCAATGCATATTATAACAGCATAATTGTGAGAAAAGATTATCAAATCACCGGGGGCCCTTATAGAATACCTGTTGTACTGGGGCGCACACAGAGTTTAGAGGGGCACAGCTATACCCCTCTACATGCCAGTCAGTCACAGCGGGAGAAAAGTGTGCCCAAGTTAAATGTTTTACCATGAGGAGCATTGTGTGATTGGAGAAAACCTAGCAAGTGGGTAACAATTGGAATGACTAAAAATTGGCAAGAAACATGCACCCACATATTTCCAGTCCAGTTGATGTACCAGAGATCTTCTCCAGTGTTTTGGGTGAATCTTACTGCGGCTGAGTCTCTGCCTCAAAGCTGTGACCTTGACAGGGGCTGAATGTAAATAAGGACGGCTTCTGCTGGACGTGCAGGTGCTTTTAACATTATGAATTATGTAACTTACTCAGTCACACATTTGTAAGCCAGCATTCATTTGCCACAAACAGTAAATAAAATAGTTTTTAGGAGCCAATATGGAACTATTATTAACTAATAATAGAAAAGGTCGATTTTGGTGAGAATAGTTTCAAAATATAACAGACCTTCATCCATGATAGGGTTTTTATTTTTTTTAATACACCAAACCTGAATATTTATTCCCATTTATTCTGGTGTGATTATCCATTCAGACTTCCAGTAGCATCTTTGGGAATTTAAGCTTTATCTCCTGGTATTTATAAAGCAGTGAAACAGGAAGTCGGCTTAAGTTTATATTTCCCTCATGTTTTTTCAGAGCTGATTAAATTTGAGCTCATTAACCATTCTGCTCCTATTTCTGAAGCTGACAATAATTCCAGAGCTGACTATATTTTTTAGAAAGAGCTCAGTGCGACAGACACTTCTCTCCTACCTGCCCCCCCCCCACCCCTTTTGTAGAATGGGGAAACTGGTGTGAATCTTCTGGCCTTTCAACAAGGGCTTGTGATGTGGGTTTGAGACTTGCGGTGCTGGGCCCGGTGCGCTTTGTGGCCGCAGCACACACTCTTGCAAAACCCCCATGGCTTCAGGGAAAAGCTTGGTGCTCTCCGTGCTCTCCCTCTCCTGCTCTTTTTTTGTTAACACGTCCTCATCTGCCGAAATGAAAGAAACCTGTTCTTGGTCAATTGAAAGAAGGAGAGATGGAGATGGAGGGGGAAAAAAGCCCTGTGTGGCTCCTACTCGGCCAGAGAAGGCATTTGAAAATAACAGAGCATGTCTTTTCTGCTCATTAAAAAGAAGGGTGAGGGACTGCGGAGTGGGGTGTGTGTGTGTGTGTGTGTGTGTGTGTGTGAGAGAGAGAGAGAGAGAGAGAGAGAGAGAGAGAGAGAGAGAGAGAGAGCTAATCAGAAGCATTCCCCTGGCTGTGGGGTACCGCCCATTAAAATGGAGGGTCAGGGAAAGGCCCTGAAATCCACCAAATGTCAATGAGCTGAATGAAGCTAAATGACTGAACAGAGATACCATTGACATCCCGCACAATCACGGTAATTGGATATAATGAGAGAGGGAGAGAGAGAGAACAGGATAGGATAGCAGTAAGAGGAAAGAGAAAAAGAGGAGAGAGAAGGTGAGAAGGTATTACAAGGAAAGGGAAGACACTGACACAAATATGGTAAGAAACGGGGGAGACAGTAAGGGAAGACGGAGAAGGTGCCAGAGAAGAGGTAAAAAAAGGAAAGAGTGAGAGGAAGATGCAGTGAGAGGGGGTACCAAGAAAAACAGGTAAGGAAGAGAGAGTGAGGTACAAAGAGGATGAAATAGAGAGATTATAAAGAGAGGAAGAGAGGGATGATGAGTGAAACAGACTGAAAGAGTGAGTGAGGGAAGGTTAGTGAGAATAGAATGGCATAAAGAAAGAGACTCACAGACAGAATGAGAGAGAGAGAAGGGAATGAATGAGGGAGAGAAAAAAGGAGTAGGAGAAGAGAGAGATTGCCCTTGTGACCTGTCGCTTCAGAGTTACCAAGGCAACGTGGATTTATTGTAATCTCAGCATTAAGGGACTTTTACAGAAGCCTTGAAAACCTTAGTCTTTAGTCCTTAGTCCTGATCATTAGGTGATGAAGCTGCTCATGTGCTTACTTCTGTACTTCCATACGTTTGTGGACATCACCTCAAGTAAAGTGACTCGTGCGAAGGCTTTATTCTAGATGTGGGAACATTGCTGTGAGGATTTGATGGCGGCCATGAGAGATATTGATCTGTCATACCAGAGAATGCATTCCCACTGCTCCACAGCCCAATACTGGGAGGGTGTAAACCCCTCAAACTACACTTAGCACAGGGCAGAGTGACATTAGGCTTATGCAGCTGCTCCAGTACATCCATTCTGTTGGTCTGTGGAGATTTTACAGACTGTGTGTGTGTATGCAGCTGAATTTGTCAGCACTAGCTGCACTCAAGTCATTGATGAGAATATAAATAACGAAGAATTGTTGATGTGTTCTATCAATATCCTAAAGATTTTAGTTAGCTGTGATCATGGAATATAATTCTCTTCAGTCTGTGCTTCTATTAGTGTGTGATCTGATGCCGTCTGCACCCTTTTGCCCAGCCGTTCATCTGTCATGCGCTGCACTAATCAATAGGTAGGAACTCCTGCTGATCACTAGCCGTAGGCGAGTAAACACAGTGTAAGTGGGCTCCCGGCGCTGTAAATGCAGTCAGGGTGTTCTACATTACGAGAGTTGTGGTGGCCAATTAACATAGCATTTTTATAGATACGGTGTCAGAAGCCACATTAGCAAGTCTATTTGTGTGATATGTGTGATGACGAGGGGATGGAGTAAAACTGAAGAAGTGTTCGGGGCCGTAGTGAGATATCACTGCTTTTCAAAACAGTTTCAGAACTGTTCACAGCAGTGGGGATGGGAACCAGACGTCTGCAAACATTCTAATTTTGATTTTAGTCTAGAAAACATTTTTATTTATCATTTATTTATTTTTATTGTTTATACACAGTTTTTCCTGAAATTTCTCCCTGATTTTTAGTTGTCTATATTTTCACTCATCAGTGAGTCGCACAGAGTGGCACCAGCCTCATGAGAATAGAGGCAAATGTATGCTTCGTCCAAGACTGCAAGGCCTGCCCACTGCTTCTTTTTTATACAGGAACCCCTCACTACTTCGCGGTTCAGCTTTCGCGGATTCGCTACTTCGCGGGTGATTTTTTTTTATTTACATGTATTAGACTAGACCTGTAGGTGACAAAATATATCATTTACAAGTATTTCTTACGTACAGTACATGTATTGTTCATGTCCATATCCAAGTGAAATTTACTTACGCTAAATCACCAGCTTAGGAATTACTCTATTAAAGAAACTGGTAGGTTATCACATGTAGTTCCAGCTGAAAAACATTATAGAATGACTGTTTAATGCAAAGGGTGTGTTGTTAACAGTACAGGGAGGGTTTTAAAAGTCCAAATACTCATTAAATACATAAAAAATATCTTTCCTCTACTTCGCAGAAATACGCGAAAAACGAGGGATTACTGTAATGTGTTTTCAAAGTTTGGAAATATGGGTGGAATTTCCCTATATATCAACAGTATCTAAATATCAGTGGTCAATAAAACCAGTGTTTACTGACTTCTTCCCCCTTGCTATATAGTGTATTTTGGAGAAGCGCTTGGTTAGCCAGGGAGTTTCTTTGAGGGAGCTCTAAAGAGATGGAGGTCTTGTGCTTTTATCCGGGGCCGAGGGCGCCTACTGTGGACAGACAGACAGAAGTAGGGAAGGGAACCTGAGCCAGAAGGAGCTCTTTAATGGCTGACCACTCAGCTGAAGTTGTTCTTTTGACCCCCTCCGTGTGCGCATCCTTCTGCTGCCGTGTTGTTTTATCCTCGCTCCCTCGTGCGTGCTTCTTTTACACTTGTTTGCAGAAGGCTAGAGCAGAAGCAGACGGATGGACAGACACAGCGCTCGGATGAAAAAGACAGACAGATGGAGACAGAGAGAGAAGATCAGACAGATTGGTAAAAACTGGTCCCTCTTTCTGGCCACCAGAGGAGATGGTGAGTAATTAAAAGGGAAGAAAGAAAGAAGAAGAAGAAGAAAAAGCTGGGGTTGGGGGCGGTGTGGTGGGTAGTCTAGAGTGAGAGAGGAGGAATGAATGGAAGAATAGAAAGAAGTATTTGCTGAGAAGCCCAGCAGCCTTGAGGAGTCCTGGCTGGCATGAGAAACGTGGCGGGGCCTGAGTGATTTATTCTGAAAGGTCCTGCACCGCTGGGCGAGAAGGGGAAGCCGTTAAGGAGCAAGGCTCTTTGAGAACCAATCAATACGGAGGCTCGTCACGGAATATGATGTGTTTTATATTCCTTCCCCAGTGCTCAGCTTGTTGTGTCTGGTCTCCTGGTGCCCTTTGAGAGGACGTTCTATTTTTTTCTCCCTCTCTTTTCTCCTTCTCGTTCAGAAACGTCTCACTAGTGGCATTTCAGATGGTGCCATTGAGTTTCTGTCATTTAGAGACGTCCGGCTCCACAATGGATCATTCTGCCTCACAATAAATGACCACTTACTAATGTCTCTTAGTGGTAATAAAAAAACTGGCATAGGGGGAAGAAAGGGTGGAGAGGAGGAAGAACAGGATGAAGAAATGGGAAGGAATTAGGAAGTATTGTTAAATATTCAAATCAGACACAGTTTGTTCAATGAGAATTGGATATTTCAATACAATTATCATGCCATAATGTTTTAGAATTAAAAATTAAAGATACAACTTCGTAAATTTTCTGTAGACTCAGTGCTAGAAAATGATAGGAAAGAAGTCTAGCCGTTCACTCACAACAGCACAAAAAAAGTGTTACAGTGAGAAGTAATATAAAGGACATAATATTTGGTACAAACAGTTATGATTTATTGTAAAATGCAGTAAAATCTAGAATCTGTGATGGGTCACTTCTCTTGAAGCATTATTTAACTGAGAAAAGCAAAACGATTTCCAATATGGGCGGCACGGTGGCGCAACAGGTAGTGTCGCAGTCACACAGCTCCAGGGGCCTGGAGGTTGTGGGTTCGATTCCCGCTCCGGGTGACTGTCTGTGAGGAGTTGGGCACAAGACAGGAACAAGGTGACACAAACTCACACGTTCACTCACACTCTCACACCTACGGACCATCTACCAACGTGTGTTTTTGGAGCATGGGAGGAAACCGGAGCACCTGGAGGAAACCCACGCAGACACAGGGAGAACACACCACACTCCTCACAGACAGTCACCCGGAGGAAACCCATGCAGACACAGGGAGAACACACCACACTCCTCACAGACAGTTACCCGGAGGAAACCCACGCAGACACAGGGAGAACAAACCACACTCCTCACCTGGAGTGGGACTCGAACCCACAACCTCTAGGACCCTGGAGCTGTGTGACTGCAACACTACCTACTGCGCCACCATATTTATAGCTTTTAAATATAAAAAATGTAGAAGTTTATGCCAGCAACACACTCCACAAAACGTTAGGATATGTTTGTAATTCCTGGTTGGTAACACCACCCTTTAATGACACTGTTAATGAAACTAAGCGTTTGGGAACTGAGGATACTAATTGTTGCAGTGACTGGAATTTTTGCTCTATCTCACTTACAAGACTGTTTTTCATCTTCTTCATGGACCAGAAAAGACAGGTCTGGGCCACAGACAGTCTACAAAGTCATCTCGTAATCCCATGCAGAATGAGGCTGGGCATTTTTTTGTTGAAATAATCATGGATATTCCAGGAAAAGACATCTTACTCCTTTAAGTGATAAAACTCTGGGTGGTCCCTTTTGTTTTTGGTACACAGAAATAGACATCAGTTTTCCCCCAAAATAAGCTGAAATATCTTCTGACCACAGCATGTTTCCAATGTTTTTCGGACCATCTGACATGAGCTCGGACCCAGAGAACAAAACAGCGTTTTGCACATAAATTATGAAAAAAATCACAGACTCTTGTTTATGTTACACTTTACAATAAAAAATCTGAGCATTTCCGCAAAAGAAACCTTTGCGGTTAAGGGTCATTTCAAGTGGAAATTGAATGAATGGTAATGTCTTGCAGAGTTTGTTTATTTGAAATACCGTAGTTTATATTATGTGCTCTACTGTAAACTCGGTGCAGTGTGGATGTTTAGCGATTGTGAGTGTTTGGCAGCTGAAGACCAAGGCCATGTGCGTGCTGGGTTAGCTGCACAGGAGCGTGTGTCCATCTCTTAAATATTTAGACTTACCTGTCAGCTGAAGTCAGAGAGAACTTGGCTTCTAGGCACTTTTGCCTAAGAGAGAGGAGAGAGAGAGAGGGAGAGGGAGAGAGAGGGAGACTGTGGGAAGCCAAAGGAAGGGATGAAATAATGTGTTTTTATTCAGCAGACCAGGCTGGTAAGAGTCTGCATAGAAAACATTTAAATAAATAAATAAATTAAATGATCAGAACAAAAGTGGGAGGAAACCAGAGAAGAAATATGCGACGACAAGCGTGTCCCTTCATTCCCCTTTCTGGACCGAACTCCTTCAGTGGTTCCCATGGTCCTGCTGGGAGTGAAAGAACCAGGGCACCTCCTTTATGTTTTGAGATGACGGTGTTTGGTTAGGCTTTTTGTTTGCACTTGCCGTTGCTAAGGGAGTGCTAACCGAGCGCAGTGTTGAGCCACAGCGCTGTGATCATCATCTGGCACATGCCGCAGGTGCTCTGTGCTTAAGCTATTTGCAAAGTTAAACCAACTCTTCAAATTCAAATTTCTGGTCCCTCAATAGTAGAGGCTATTTGTTTCATCTAGGGTCATGACCTCAGGCATTAATGACATTATTGTTGTGCTGTAGTACTGTAACGAAATTAAATAAGTTTCATAATTCCATAATGGACTACATTAACTTTCAGGGGTGTTTGCAGAGCTACAGGTAGTGTAAAGGCAGATTTATACAACTGTGTTTACTCGACGCAGAGCCTAGGCTACGCTGTAGGCTATGCAAGAGCCCTTCCCCATTCCGAGTGTTTATACTTGTGTGTTGGGGTCTGCGTTGCTCTGCAATTACACTGCTAGAACACTAGGGCTGAATCTCAAACATCTTCCTCTACATTATGTAGTGGTGTAGTAGAATTACTTTTATAATCAGCACTATTTAGGGAGTAGGTCTTGGGACAGAGCAGAATTTATATGAGGCATGCTTTTCCCGTGGAATTGCTTCACATTGAGTTATTTTTTCCCGGAGACCTCCATGTTTTTCCTTTGTTCAAAATTTTTATTCCCCCTGAAACCCACACCATGTCTGAGGAAATCTCTCATGTGAATATGCTGCTGTCTGCATCTCTGTGTGTGGAGGAGAGGAGTTTAAGTGTCTGTACTTTTTGATTCAGCATAAGCAATATCCATCCAACTTCTGACCAATCACAGTCGTTCCGGTCTGCGTCGACATGCCGTGTACTTACATTTCTGGAGAGGTGCACGTCAGGGTACGGTGTAGGGTCTGTGTCGATGCATTGCCTCCAGTGTAAGGTTGACGCAGACGTATGAATTGGGCTTTACTACCACACAGCTACAGAGACTAAGGATCCTAGATTCAGTCCTAGTTTGGGTCATTGTTTGTGTCTGTACGGGTCTCCTGTGGTGTTTCGGTTTCCTCCCAGTCCGCAGACATGTTGGGTGGATTGGCTGTGTGAAATTGTCCACAGGTTTGAGTGTGTGAGTGACTAGAGATGTGTGTGAGATTTCCTGTGATGGACTGCATGTTCCTACATCATTCCTGGGTGGGCATCATTTGTCAAATGTCAAATTACACACCAAAGAGGATAATCTTATTGTAATGTAATTATGTCTGTGTTCCAAAACATTTGAGTTAATTTATTATTTTTTTTATTAATGCTTACAGTTTTCTGGCACTGTACGATGGCAGGGGTCCTATGAGACCTAAAGGAATGAGTTATTACAAAACATCTTCATAATAACACTGTGTTTGGCAGTGCTTGCTGTAAGCAGTAGCTGTATTGGTGTCACGGACTTGGGACAGTTGCCTAGCCATTACTGGAAGAATGGACAGGCTGGACGAGCTGATGATTATTAAGAACACTGTCTCTAAGTAGCTCCAGCTTTGGCTTGATATCCGTGAAGATTTTCATCCAGCTTTCAGCTCTGTCAGTGGTGATATTTCTTTCCCAGCAAAGTGACTACAGCACACTTTCCAAGCCAAACAAACCCCAGGGAAAGGCCCCAGATTTCTGTTCTGAATACTCCATTGTCTCTCGTTTTTTCACTAGATCCTCCATACAAATCTGGGGTCAGACCGGGGCAGATAAGCCTGTGGCCTGGAGAGAGGCTTAATGCGCTGCATAAGTCTTCCCAGACTATACTTCTGCAGATCTTCCTGCTAATGGAGATAAACTGAAGAACGAGAAGGAGCAGAGGAAACTGCAATCTGTTCCTGCGCCAAAGATGCAGAGGCCTTTAGATCACAAGGACAAGGCTGTCTGCCTCAAAAGGTTTCAAATTAACACCTTTAACGCTACGTACGTGGTGCTAGAACCAAACACTCCACACTCTTGTTGTGAAGTCTGGAACTCTCCAGATGGTGGGGTTCTTGCTCATAGGTTTCCAGGAAGACTTTGGGGTTGGGGTGGTGACTTTGATGGCCATGAGAGGAATGTACATTCTGGTTTCTCTTGAATGGAAATAATTCAGAGAATGTAAAAAAGTCTTGAAATATCTTCTGGCTTGAATTTCGAGTCCGTTTACACGCTTAGGGATCTCTTTTGGCATCCCTGGGTGAAGTAATAGAAACTGTGCCAGAGTGTGATTATCAGGATGACACTCATTTGTGACATTACATTTGGTATTTGGAAGCGACCCAGTTGTGAATGAATTCAGCACAGATAGTTACTGCATTTTGCCAGTGAATAACCATATCTCCCCCTCCCTGTGATTTCCAGTGTTCATTGAAGTGACACTATTCTTCCTTCTGTTTGATCAATATGACATTCAGCAGGATCCATAGACCGAGCGACTTGTTGAAGTGCATCATATATTCCACATTCGCCGGGCTGTTCCTTTCAGAGGAGTCTCAGTCATTATGAAGATTTCTAAGTCCCTGTTCACACCTGGCATTGTCACATGTCCAGGGGATAAGTTACACAAGTGATTTCTTAGACCACGTTCAGATTTGGTCAAGGACAACTACACTACAAGAATATACACTGAATGATCACTGGATTAGAAACACCTACCTTGTATCTACACTTTTGATTCATTTTATCAGCTCCACTAACCACACAGGAGCAGTTTGTAGTTCTACAATTACTGACCCTGTTTTTCAGCCTGGCCCTGTGAATTAAAATCAGAGTTAGAATCACGTTTTGGCCACTGTGCTCTCACACAGAATTTGTTTTCCGCATTTAACCCAATCCGTGCAGTGAAACACATATTTGCACACACTCTAGTGAACACTAGGGGGCAGTGAGCACACAGGCAGCTGGGGGTTAGGTGCCTTGCTCAAGGGCACTTCAGTCATGATTTGCCGGCTCTGGGGTTTGAACCTCTTTGCAGGTCCTGCAGAGCAGAAGTTGGACTACACTCAGTAACTGTAGAACTACTAAGTGCTCTTGTATGGTCAGTGAAACTGATAAAATGGACAGATAGGTGTTGCTAATCCAGTGATGGTTCAATGTAAAGCCATCCAATACCTTTGGGATCAGCTGGACTGGTGTTTGTGATCCAGAACTAATCATCCAACATCAGTACCTCATTAACTCATTAATTAAATGAGCAGGTGTCGACAAATCTTGGCCTATAAAGAGTAGCGTGCACGGTGTAGCTGCATTAACGATACGACAGGCTTAATCATGAACAGCAAGGATACGAAACCTCTCCTACATGGCTGGACTTGACAAACTGATCGTGACCACTTGGTCATGCATGAGATATCAAAGTTTACGTAAGACCTTGGAGACAATATAACCTTCAGTAGCTTTTCCTGACCATTCAGCCTCAGTTTATCTCCAAGATGAGAAGCAGTGCCTCTGTGGGTGTTTCTGTTTTCTGTAAAAGCTAAAATGGAAGCGGTGGTCTCAGTGTGATCTCATTTCTCCCCTCGGCACTGTGGCCTCCCCACATTAAAGCTAGGAATTTTTCACCTGTGGGCAGGCTGCTTAATTTTTCAAAAGCAGCGCTAGCGACCGTGCTGTGTCGCTGACCATTAATGTTAACCTGACCATTAGTGTTCCTCTCTATTCAAACCCTCACTTTTGCTCATCACTGCTTCATCCCCTGCTTTTTTTCCCCCAAAGGCCCCAGGTGCAAGGACAGGGTGTAATACTGGATTGGACAGCACTGAAAAACACCCATCAATAACTCACGTGCTGTAGAATCACGTTTGAATGTCTTTAAAAGCTGCAACACTGAAACAATGTTGATGTGTATTGTTATCTGATGGCTAAAGCGTGATAGCCATCACACATAGCCATCACACTCTTAATTCAAATGTTTTTTTAAATAGCAGAATGTGACAAATAGCAGAATGTGACAAATAGCAGAATGTGACAAAGTTCAATTCATTTCTGAAGAACTGTGAAGTAGAAATGTATACACTGAGAAATATCTATATACTTTTTAAAAGCAGTGCTATTTTTTTTAACTGTCTGTTTTATTAGCTCCTAATGTCCCTGTGTAGTTACGATATTTACCAATGTTTACTTGGTACACATAGTGGGTTACTGGTTGTGCCCAATGGTTCCGGGTAATCTCCAGACCTGCCACAACTAGCCCTGATTCATTCATTTATCTTCAGTAATATTCCCTGCTTCACCCAGATTAAAGTTGTGGCAGGTCTGGAGATTACCCGGAACCTTTGGGCACAAGCAGAAACCCAATATGTACAGAGCAACAGACAGTGACCCTAGGCAAGGACCCTGTAGCGCCACCATGCCGCCCTGGTTCTAACTTGGTAATGCTGATCTGTACCCAGCGGGAACATCCATGGCTGAAGTACCCTTGAGCAAGGCACTGAATCCCCACCACTCTGGGTGTGTGTTCACAGCCCCTAGTGCACTAGTGTGTGTGTGTGTGTGTGTGTGTGTGTGTATGTGTGTGTGTTCACTGCCATAGATGGGTTAAAGGTGAAAGACACATTTCATTGTATGTTGTACAGTGACAAACAATTGCACATTGCACACATTAAATCCAAGAGAGGCTGTAATAGAAACTAAAATTATGGCAGTTGGAATCATATAAATGATTGTCATGTTATGAGCATTTCAGCTAATATTCAGATAATTAAAGACAATTCCCACATTTATGTGTATGGAGTATTTATGCTTTGAGTGTTCCTCAGGCAGTCAGACACCCAATGGCACTCTTTAACTGTGGGAACCATAAAATCCCTGAAATGGACACCTGGCTTGTTGCTTTCCTACATTCTAGATGACAGGGTTCTGCTTGTGTCTGGTGTATTTTAGAAACATCACTGAAAATGCAGTGTTTCTTCTTCTCGATGCTCACCCATGTCATGCGTCATGAGTCCTCTTCTTTTAAGGGGGCGATAGGTGAGTGAGGGTGGTCTTTTAAATTCCCTGTCGTTCAGTTAGACGCTGGTTCCCTGGTAGGAGAATCCTTCCTATCTGATCTTATCCACACCTGCTCAGATTTATGGCTTGTGCACTACATCTTCACAGCAGCCTGAAGGGACAGGGTCAGCGTGTGTAATCCCCTTATCTCTGCTGTCTGTGTGGAGAGACTGAGAGTGTGTTCACACTGACATACAGCCACAATCACTGCTCAGTTTAGTAGATCCTGTGCCGATAATACAGCAAACTTACTGTTTGTGTTTGTAAGAGTTTCAAACTCTTTTTGCCATCTTTATGGACTTTATTTCAAGCAAAATAAAGTCATGTTGCTTTATGTGTACCATCCAACAGTTTAGAGGTCTATTTGAGCTTATTCAACAGGTTTAAACTGGTCTGAGTTAAATGTGTGATGACTTAAGTGTCAGGATAAATGGGGAATTTTAGCCTCGTAGCTCCAGTGCAGGACTATACACACACTTGCCTCGACTAATCGTCTACACTTGGGTAATGGGAGGATTTGGGCATGATTTTTATTTTTTTTTTGCGGATGCAGCATATATTACTATAGGGAATGAGTAATAATGTCACCCAATCTTGTGTTTAAGCCCATCTTAGCTGAGATCTTCAGTAATTCTGTGTTTCTGCTGATCCACTGCTGTGCTTTTGGCAGCCAGGTCAGGTGCAGCATGCTCCTGATTGCAGACGGTCTAACGAAAGCTAATTAAAGCTGCATTATTGATAGATTGTTGAATTATTCAGAGCTAATAATAAAGGGAAGCCCACTGATAAACACAGTGTTAAATGTTTATCACCCTTATTGAAGGAAAATAAAAACTTGGCAGCACTCTTTTTGTTTTTTCCCACTCTGGTAAATTCATGCTGTCTTTCTGAGATTCTCTTTCCCTGGCTCTGCTTCTCCCTGTCCTTCAGTCCTCATGCTTTACCAGTCAATTTGGTCTGCCTCTCTTTTCCTCTCTCTGTAATAGTGGTCCTCTGATGGCCAGCAGTGACAGGAGTGGTCTTGTCTATTGGAGTCACGTCAGCCAACTGGGATCACCCGTTCTTAAAAATAAAGACTGAAGATTTCTGCTATATGTATATCTTCAAAAAATCTTAAGCCACAGCAGATTAATTCTACCCATTCAAGCTAGATTTTCACCATAGACCATGTTAGTGAAAGCAGCCAATCAAAAAAAATTATTTTTATGAACAGGCAGAATTTTAAAGGTGCACTAGTCATCTTCATCACAGTGCATTTCTGTGTTGTTGTAGTTCACCAACCTAGCCACCAGAGGTCTTTATACTATATTGAATCCCTACTAATGTATTAACCAAGCAGGCAAATTCACAACGACGACTGCACACTGCTCTAAAGAGCTGTTTTTATAAACAGGGTTTCTCAGGCACAGAACGCATATCTTCAGATGTCATTTCAAAAATAATGTTTTGTGTTGTGAATTATGTTCTTTGTATTTTACAGATCACATGCACTTATTTAAAAAGTAAAATAAAGTCGCCTGCTGCACCCTTAAAGAACCAAAATTAGTCTGTTTGTTTCTATGGGATCAAAAGAAGTTGAAAATGTAGGTGTACAAAAATGTTATTGTAGGATCCCATCATAGAAAAATAAAATTAAGGGCTCGTTAAATGAGTCTTTTCTGCTGTGATGAATGTAGTTCTCGCTGCAGGAAAACACCAGCCCTGAACCGTACAAAGTATTCCAAGTATCGGGTTTGAACTGAAAGTGGATGTGCACTTATGCAAGTATGTGCTTATGATGCGAGAGCATCTAAAACAAGACAAAAATTACAGTACTTTATTCTGTGCTCTCACACATATGCATTAGCACTGTGTATGTGTGTGTGTGTGTGTGTGTGTGTGTGTATACCAGGAATATATTATGTTTTGGGGGAAAAAACATATTTACACAGTATGTGTGTGTGTCTGTGTGTGTGTGTGTGTGTGTGTGTGTGTGTGTGTGTGTGTGTGTGTCTTTTCAATAACACTATCTATGAAGCCAGTATTTATAAATATTTATAAATTTGGTAATAAGTTGGTAATAATTCTTTGTAAGAATGATTATAAAACTCTAATAATGCCTTATAACAAGCTGTAATTAAATATTTGTAACATATTTGTGCATAGTTTAAGAACCTATAACACAAGAATTTATAGTATTAACAATTATGAACAGGTTATAAATGTTTAAAATTTATAATTGTTAATATTGTAGGCATTTTATAATTATGCATAGATCATTGTCCATTTAAAAGTCATTATAATGAACTTGTATAACTATATGTTCATAAGTTACAAAATAATCAATTGTAGCTCATTATAAGGCATTACTGGAGTTTATAAGAATGCTTACAAAGCATTATTACCAAATTACAAAGAGGTATAACGGCACGTATAAAAGCTTGTAAAAACAAGTTTCATAGACAGTGTAACAGTGTTTTCTTGCGCCGACCGTAAGCTGACCTTGGCTACCTGTGTTGTGTGTGGTGAGTTGGCTCATTAGAGTGGGCAGTAGGGATCTCTGGTCCAGCTGTGTAATGAGGGGCGCTGGACAGTTCTGCAGCCCACGGTCCAGACACCTTCTCTGGGCAAAGCTCTCTCAGTTGGCCCTTTGGCTACTGCAGCCCTTTGTAGATTTGTATCCATCCACCCACCTATCGCTGTCTTGCCTCTCTCTCTCTCTCTCTCTCTCTCTCTCTCTCTCTCTCTCTCTCTCTCTCTCTCTCTCTCCATTTCTCTCACTCTCTTTTTTCTCTCTCTCTCTTTCTCTCTCTCTATTTCTCTCTCTCTTTCCTCTCTCTCTTTCTCTCTCTCTATTTCTCTCTCTCTCTTTCTCTCTCTCTCTCTCTATTTCTCTCTCTCTCACACTCTTTTTTCTCTCTCTATTTCTCTCTTTCTCTCTCTCTCTATCTTTCTCTCTCTCTCTCTCTCTCTCTCTCTCTTTTTCTCTCTTTCGCTCTCTCTTTATTCGCTATTATATTTTCTTTCATTTCAGAGGGGAATATATGAACAGTGCAGACTGGGGAGGGACCGTAGATTTAGAAATGATTGTTTTAAAAATGCAAGGAAACTTTTGGCCTGATCTCCCTCCATTTGGTCTTCTCAGATTGCTCTTGTCTCCCAGCAGATGTCAGATATAGTTCCAGGAATTCAGCTGAAGAATGCGGCTTGGCTAAACGTCCCACTGCACTTTTACCTTTTACTCCCGTTTTTCTTTCACGGAGTCAGCAGGGTGTGGAGGAGGCACTTCCTTGAGACGCACTGCAGTAGAAGAGCATCCTTTCTGTTTCGGGGTTACCGTGTCCTCCCTAGAAGAAGTGAAAGATGAATAAAAACATGTTTTTTTCCCCCTGAGGACTTGCGTTTTCTGCCTTGGTCACTGTCCATCTCCGCAGGGCTGGAATTCCTCTCTGAGCATTTTCCATGCAATTGGAATTCCAGGAATAACAACAGTAGATTAGAGGTCTGGAGGAACAGGGGCTAGGCCTAATCTGATTCTGCATGCAATTCCTGAGCTTACGTGGAGCGCAGAGCAGTAAGTGGATGAAATGGGTTTTAAAAATCTAACCCAATAATATGAACAAAAGGCAGATTGTCAAAACTCAGGTTGAGTTTCGGATAATATTCTGAAGCCTTTCACTCCCTTATTCACTGGTATAAACGGAGCACAGTAGGGACCTTCCTCCTACTGACAGAAGCACATTAAAGAAAAACACAGCAGCAAATCAAAGACCCAACATTTGTCCATTCATTCATCTTCTGTAACCTCTTCATCATAGTTAGGATTTTGGTGGCTCAGGAGTCACTCACACCTAAGGATAGCTTCACATACTCATTTACATCTGTGGGTTATTTCACACATTCAGTCACTCACATGTGGAATATTAACACGCTGCCCCTGTCATTCACACACTCACATTTGTGGACTCTTTCACACACTCACCCAGTTATTCACACACACCTGTGGAATATTACACACACTCGCCCAGTCATACATTCGCACCCGTGGACAATTTCACGCAGCCTATCCACCTATCAACATGGAAACCCACTCAGACACAGGGAACACACACCAAACTCCTCACAGACAGTGACCCGAGGTAAGGTTCAGAGCCAGGACTCAGGAAAACATTTTCCCTCATTCGATTTTCTTCTAATTTCTTAGAGAAGTCTGCAGAGATTTATTTTCCAAACGTGCACAGTTTAATCTTAGGAGGGGGTAGTGTTTACTGCCTCTTGCTGTCCACGTGATTGTATTTTCACTGTGTTTTGAACAATTATTTGGAATAAATCCACAGTGGGTCAATCTTTATAACGTCTGAGTGCACTGATTATAAAGGGGAGGTCTCCAAACTTCTGGATTGGTGTTGTACTTCAGGGGAGAGGAGAATTGTGTAAATTAATGTTTTGATCAACTGTTTCTCAGTTGGTTCACTTTTACCCCTCGCTGGGCTTAGTTTCTCCTTCTTGCCCAACAACCCATTTATTTATTCATCTCATTTAAGCACTTTGATCTGTTGTTTTACAAGCTGTGAAGACTGAGAAGAGGGGGAGAAAAAAGCCTCCTCAACATTCAGAGGCGTTTGAAAACGTTTTCCCCGTTTGGACTGGGCGCAGCTCTGACAGATTCAGGAGAAAGGTGAGGAAGGGGAGAGGGAGCAAGAGAATACAGAGTGAGGAGGAAGACGAGGGTCTGGGCGGATTTCTCCTCATCCTCAGATCACAGGCCTGCAGCTTTGCCTCAGATGCCAGGGTTTGTTTGAGCTACTGAACAGGAATCTAAAGAGCTTGTTATTAATTGTGAGTGAGAAACATCCTCTGACAGAGAGCAATAGAGATGTAAGGATGGAGAACACTTGTCTCCTGTTTTGAAGCTGGAGTTGGAACTAACTCACACAGGCTTCTGGCTGTGAAGGATATGACAAATTTACAGCACGCTACGTTCATTTCTGCTGTTTTAGAAAATGATTAAGGTCATGAGAAAAAGTCTAAATTACTTCCTACTGCAAGTTTTGCTACAGAAGGCTAAATAGGCTAAAGTAGGCATAATATTTATTAAAAAATCACTTATTCAGTGCATGTTTACATTAATGTGGGTACCTGGAGCCTACCAACCCACACACTGTGAAACAAGACTACCCTGTCAGTTTTCTGTGAGTTCAGAAAGTCTGATAACGTGAGCTAAAACGAGTCATTCTGATTTTGCTATGCTTCTGACGTGAAGTGCAAAGACTTTAGAATTGCCCCGCCCCCTTAACTGAGTGTGTCCAGTCACAGCGCTGGACTGGTGTTTATGTGAGAGCACAAAGATGAGGTTAAATGCAGTAAAACAGACACAAAGATTGTGGAGAAATTAGAGCACTGAGTAAAAAACAAAGAAGGAAGAGAACAAAGCAAAAACAACTAAAAACTCTTTGGACGTTTCATTAAAACCCACAACTCTGTTAACTTTTAGAGCACTAGCAGCTTCTTTGTTCAATTTTCAGACCTGTAGTGTTGAAGTTCCTTCCCATATAGAGTATATCAAGGACAAAATAAATAATAAAATAACCTGTGCAAATGTTGTTTCTTCTCAATATTTGACAAAATTAAAAATTCAAAAGAAATTCAGCAAAATGCTCTATCCGCTCTATCCATCCGCCACTTCTCTGAAGCTGGTGAAATCATCCTCCCTTCCTCCTTCCGTTGGGCTCACATTTGCCTGGGACGCCGCGACCAATTAGCTGATTGTATAACACAACACATGGAGGTAGCGGGTGGCGGCGGGGCTCATAATCAAACCAATCCTATGGTCAGTCATGCCTCCCCCGGCTGCTTCATTAGTGCACAATCCCTCAGTATCTGCTTCTTGCTCCCTGCTGCAGCTCCATCCAAATTAACCCCTGCTGCGCTGCCCCTACCTCCAAAACACAAGCTCTGGCTTAATAAGCCTCAGCCTGGACAGCCACTCGGACACATAAGCACCGTCTACCATTATGCAGAGAAAGAAGGTCTGGCCTGAGGTCAGTGATGGCTAAGCAGCATTATGTATATTAGAGTTTAGGTTATTACTATTAGAGAGGAAGCAGGGAGTCAACTTTAAAGGGTAAGTACAAAGCTAAAATCATTTTATTCATCAAGTAACAGCCACATTAAGAACACCATCTCTGACTTTGTAGATGTCTGTGAGTAAATGTGATGTGAAATTATTATCAATAGCAGCTGGAGCTGTACTATTAATAGAAATAAATATATGCATACTTTCAGTAGCCTGAGTTAGAACAACATTTTTATTTCTATAAACTAATGAAGTGGAGAATAAAATATGGAAAAAATATGTTTAATAAACCTGCTTTGCAGAGGTTTAATAATATTGATGGCATGTGTTTATTTACAACAATATAGGCAACATAAACTGTATTGCATTAATTACACCAATCAGCCACAATATTCAAACAAGTGGCAGCTGAATAACATTGATCTCATTAGAATGTCACCTGGAGGGGAGGGACATTTAGGCAGTAATTGAACAGTCTGTGCTACAAAAGTTCTTCTGTAGGACTAGTCCAGACAGGCTAGCCTTTGCTCCCCACATGCAACAGTGAGCCTCAGGCACCCATGACCCTGTCGCTGGCTCACCTGTCATCCTTCCTTGCACCACTTTTTGTAGGTAATAACCACTGCATTCTGGGAACACCTCAAGAGACCAGCCGTTTCAGAGATGCTCAGATTAAAACAATATGAATATCACAATTTGACCCATGTCAAATTGACTCAGATCTTTACATCTGCTCAACTGTTCACTCTGTGCCTCATATACCCACACCTCAACAGGGGCACTGAAACTACATTATACTGTTCCTGTCACTGCTCTGTGCAACGAGCTGAACCCACACTGGCAGCTCTAGTCTTATTAACAGCAATAACATCTATCTTCAGATTTATGAAAAAATAAGTAGAATTTATTTCATGCTCTAATTTCTTCTGAAATTTTTGAGAATATCAAAGTCCTGAGCTGAGAGTGTTGTCACTCCCCTACTGCATTGTGTTATGCTGGTTACTGATGCGAGTGTACACATCTGATTGGAGGTGTATTAAAGATGCAGTCTTTCTGATCAGATGTATTGATACAGTGTGACATCCCAGTTTTTATGAAGCCTCGTTTTGGTGCTGATCATTTCTTGCGCCTGAAGCTATTTTGCCTTGAACTGTTGGGTGATTTCATGATATTAATGAGATTGACAGGCGATGGAGCATGGGCCTGTCAGTGTGTGTGTGTGTGTGTGTGCTTGGTGTTTGTATGCTGTGTACAGACTGATCTTGTGATCTCTTCCTCTTGCTCGTGGGGTGGGGCTGGATATCTGTCTGAGAGAGAGGGAGGGGGAGGGGGAGAGAGAGAGGGGGAGAGAGAGAGGGAGGGGGGGAGGGAGGGAGGGGGGTATGCATTTCAACAGGTTCTACAAAAGTCTGTGATTGGTTGGCCAGGTGCCCTGGGAAATGAAGTCCTTTGCATTTGATTGGCTGTCAGCTTCCAGCTGTCATTGCCGGGGAAGGTCGAGGGCGGGATGATGTCTTTCCCTGTTGCTAGGTTACAGGTGTACCTAATAGGAGATATAGAGATAGAGATATAGAGATGAATAGAGTGAAAGACTGAGTAGAGGAATTGCAGAAACTTTTAAGTTGAAGTGATCTGTGCTTTTTTCCTTCTGTTTGTTTCCTCCAAGCCTGTGCTGGGTGCTCCTTCAACACCTAAAAGACCAATTTTAAGTCAAACTTTAGCATTATAAAAGCAATTTATAAAGCTACTACTTCTCAACTGTATCTCTTTGGAAAAAGCCTTGACATTTGGTCACATCTGCAGATTCTATTTCTAGATTTAAAGGAACACTAGTGAGAATTTGAACCTTAAAATTCATTCATTCATCCATTCATTCTGCCTACCCGGAGTCACTGGGCGCAAGGCAGGAACACACCCTGGAGGGAGGGGGCTGTCCTTCACAGGGCAACACACACACATGCACTCACACCTATGGACACCTTTGAGTCTCCAATCGACTTACCAACCTGTGGGAGGAAACCGGTGCACAGTCACCTAAAGAGGGACTCAAACTCACAACCTCCAGGACCCTGGAGCTGTGACAGAGACACAACCTACTGCACTACTTTAGAATTATAGCTTTAAAATCATTGTGATGCTCCACTGAGCTGTAATTGGGAGAATAGGGTTGTTGCTACTCCAGGCTCAGCACTACAGAAACTACATTATGTAACTTTTGGGAGAGGGTAAAACCAACCCCCTAAACCCCCCACCCCACCTCCCCCACTCCTATTTCAGGACAGTGCTGTAAAATTGAATTCTGACCTAGTGTTTCTTTAATTCACATTATTATTTCTTTAATGTCACATTTATGTTTGTAAACAGAGGGAAGCCTCTTTCCATCTTAAGAGCATTGCCAGGTGGTGTCACTGTCTGTCCCACTCTTTGGCCTAGACCCTTATCTAGACTACTGTACTGCTGTTCTTTGTGGGAAATCTGCCTGTGGCCTGAGGCTACAGTACGTCCAGAACTCAGCAGACAATGCACTTACAAATTCCAGACCATGGGAACATCTAACTCCAACACTCTGAGATCTTCACCAGCTTCCTGCCCAACTTTGTATACAGCACAGCACAACACTTCTTCTTCTCAAATCCATACATGGTCTGGCACCTTCTTGCCTTTCTGCTCTTTTGCATAAATGCACACCTGACCCTCTCTGGTCCTCTCTGGTCCTTTTAGAAATGAGGTCATGTTCTGTTGAAGCTTATGGTATTTCTGTTTGTTTTGATGATATATTTAATAATAATAACAATGCTACTACTACTACTACAACTAATAATAATAATATTTTTATAATGCCGGTTAAATTAATAGCAAATATTTGTGTTGTGGTCTGACAGTCGTCTTTGACTCTGTGTCGCTTGGCCAAAGAATAAAACACCATCCACCTTTCTACCAGACTTAAGTAGGGCTGGGCAATTAATCAAAATTGACATTCAGAACTAATCTTGTCTATCCCTTTTAAAATCACGCTACTAAACTGTAGTCACGTGACTCTGCCCCCTATCTGTCACATGGAAGCAACCTAAACCCAGAGGCCAACTGAGTGACTCGAGCAGCTCGTACCAAAGAAAAACACAGCATCTGTGGTTTGGATGTGCTGTGTTTAGAATATAATTAAGATGACACTGAGCAAAAAGAATAAACAGTGCTCAAAGTACAAGAGAGGAATAAGCTCCCAGCGACATTAGAAAAAATATCCCAGCTTTAACACTGGAGCATATTTACAGCACAAGCCTGTGAGGGTCACAAATACAAACACAAAAAAATCGTTTTTTAATCGTTATTATGGTAAAATGTATGATTAATCGTGATATTGATTTGGGCTCATATCGCCCAGCGCTAGCCTAAAGTTTAAAAGTCAGTGTACGAGGAGGTGTTTTAGTGCTCTACCTAGAGCCCATGTAAGAAAATGAAATATAATAAAGCACAAAAATCCAGCATAAAACAGTCCTGTATGTTTATACAACAGCAGTCGATCAATCTATGTATTTAAAAATCTGTTTATTCATGCGAAAGTTGTTGTTTGTGGTAAACACTGGGAGTGGGCAGTGTTATTTATCTTCGTATTGACCGATATGGGCTCTAGGCCAGCTAATGGGATGGGGAGGGTTCTTTATGAGTCGAACACAAATTGCCTGTACAGGAATTAGCACGCGGTTAAACATTCATCATAGCTCTGTTTAAACAGAGCCTGCTCAGCGCTGCCCAGATTACGGCTCTGAAGCAGTCCATCTGTCCAGAGAGAAGTGATCGATCTCAGTTGTCTCACTCTGGAGCTGGTGGAAAGTGATGAATAGGAGCTGAACTTGCTCCCATTTCAGGAAGGAAGGGACGGCAGCAGGGGCAGGAACCCGAATCACTAACAAGAGTCCATTTAACACTGCCAAGACTGTCATGGAGTTCGGCTCGCCTGCACATGCCAATCAATTCACTCAAGTCAGCAGTGCTCTGACTGAACCAGACAGTGCTGGCACCTGCTGCCAAAGCTCTTTGGTTAGCTGTGATGCACACTGTACCTGGAAGATCCATGTTTTGGCAGTCATCTGGACCAGTAGGAGCTGTGGAACATGGGTCTAAGATCTTTATGCCGAATGCCTAGTGTCAGTTAGAAGTCTGAAGAGCAGAGAAACTGTGTGTCTTGGAGTATCTACTGACATCTGGGTATTTACTGTACACAAATCATGTTGTCCATGTTATTGACCCAAACTTTAAGCCGGATTAAGCATAGTCCTTGACTACACATGGAGATTTTTCCATTGAAAGGAAAATATAATCTATGCCTAGGCTTAATCCGTGTCTGGGAAACTGGCCCTGGATTGCCCAAATGGCTTTGACTTCAATAACAAACCGTTTCTTTTTTATGCCCTCATACCTCCCGTCCATCCACAGCTTTTTAACCTCGGTCAGCACTGCAGCAGACGAGAGCTCTACAGACTGAGCATCTGCTGTGGTTTGATGGACAGCTCCACTCTCCCATGTGTGTTACCAATTCCACTAGGCTGCAATATAGCACTCTCACTCTTCCTCTTCTTTCCAAACACCAGCTGGAGTCACCAAATTGACCTTTAGCTGAGGATTTACATTTACAGGTGGGACTGGGTCATACATCAGCCTGGTCACTATTCAGTGGATGAAACCACCTAGCCTGCAGTTTGTAAAAAGATGTGACTCAACTTGATACAACTGAAATTTATACCGATTCCCAGGGTCAGGTGGAGATAATTATTTATGTCTTAATCAAGAAAAAATGAACAGTAAGCGTTGTATTATTAAAGGAAGTCAAGCTTTCTACTGATGTGAAACACACCTGGTTAGAGCTTCTCTGCAATAAACGATGAGAGTAATATAAATGTGTCTATATTGTCTATGTCACAACTCTAGGGTCCTGGAAGTTGTGGGAGTGAGCCCTGCTCCGGGTGACTGTCTGTGAGGAGTGTGTTGTGTTCTCCCTGTGTCTGTGTGGGTTTCCTCTAGGTACTCCGGTTTCCTCCCACGCTCCAAAAACACACTTTGGTAGGTGGATTGGAGACTCAAAAGTGTCCATAGGTGTGAGTGTGAGTGAATGAATGTGTGAGTCAGTGTGTGAGTGAATGTGTGTGTGTGTGTGTGTGTGTGTGTGTGTGTGTGTGTGTGTTACTCTGTGAATTACTGGCGCCCCCTCCAGGGGGGGGTCCCACCTTTGTAGCTCAGTGATTCCTTGTAGGCTCCGGACCCACCGCCACCCTGAACTGGATTAGCACTTATAGATAATGAGTGAAAGAATGAATAATGATTTATTAAATCATGCTCTCATGACTGTAGATCTCTTCAAAAACAGCTGTTAAAAGGGTGAATTATTCAAATGAATAGTTCAGGTGGTATTTTTTTAAACATTGTATATGGAAATAAGGCTAAATGAGCCAACGTCATCTCAACATTTATTCCTCTTACTGTAGTGGTAGATCTGGCAGTGTCACTTCTGTCCATTATTTCAGAGCTAGCCAGGCACCTCTGATTCTCTTTGGCTTTTTTATTTCCTCGGCTGACCTGTGGGTCATTGGATCGGCCTTCTGCCTTACAGCTACCACTTATGCCATCAGCCATCATTCTACTGCTATTCTTTTGACTGGACTGCATCTCTCTCTCTTTCTCTCTCTCTCTCTCTCTCTCTCTCTCTCTCTCTCTCTCTCCATTACAGTCAAGGACGAAACCAATTACTTTAGCCGGAGCTGACAATCTGTACAGTGTCAAACACAATACAAACCTTCCACATCTTTCCGGAAGCAACTGTTTTTCCCAGTTCATCACATTATCCTTCAATGAATCATTGTGCACTTATCTGTATTGTCTAATTTTATTGAGAATGCAGGCAGACCCAATAAAAGCAAGGCTTGAAATTTTTCTGTTTTGTTTTCGTGCCACTAATTGGGAGCTAGCGCTGCACTATTTGATCGCAGATTCATCATTATTACGATTTTGGCCTCTGCGTTTAACTAATCACCAAAAGCCCAATTAATTCACACCATTAAGGAACTAGAGCGCAGGATCCGTGTGAAGCTCATTACGAAGAGCGCTAGTCGCCAGATGAAATGTACACCCCGAGAAATGCTGACCAATCACAAACATTCATGTCCTGTTTCCTCTGAGGGGTTTGACCAGCCATGGGCTTCATAATGGTTTAAATAACAAAAACATGCACAGTTCCTACAAAGCCTAAAGGGTCCACCAGTTATATAAAGTTTACAGCTAGAAATGTGGGTCTGAAAGGATGTGGAGCTGTCATGTAGCCCTTTCCAAAAAAAGGAAATAAAAAAAAATCATATGTATCATTATTAAAATTAATTATATGAGGGCAAGCGAAGTTATTCTGTGTTTTGTTAAAGCTCTGTGTAGATAAAAGTCACATGTCCATGAGCTTTTAAAGACTGATGCAGATGTAAAAATTCTGGCCATGTTCTCAGCTGTGAAACTGCAGTGAGAGCGGCGGTAAATGGGCTGATTTCCTCTACAAACGTTTGTAAAACAGGCGCAGAACACAGAGCCGGAGAGAACACACACTCAGGCAGGGAGGCGCTCCCAGAGGAAGGTCCACAAGTTCATCTCTCACAGGCTTTCTGAGGGTGGTGTGTGTGTGCATGGGAGAGGTGGCGGCTAGGTCAGACACTCCTATCCGTCCCCCACCTGCTACTGACAGAATGGAACGTCAGTTTAATGGCAGGACACAAACACATACATCAACACACAGTGTCCACTTTATTCATGCACTACAAACAACAATCTGTGATGTGTTCATTCCTTTGAAGCTTTATTTTTAACTGAAAAATTTGCAAAAAAGGTTTCCAGTGTTGTCACTGAGCAACTTAAAATAAGACAATCATAAAGCTGCACATGAGCCTGCGGTCACCATTCTCAGTGCCAAACATGGGAAAAGGGGCTAGAAAAACTCTCAGCCCTGGGCAATACAGCTTGGTCTGTAATAGCAAATGTACAAAATCAACCTATAATGTAGAGGTTTTCTGAATGTGAGTGTTTTGGGGTGTTTATATGTAGCTGCAGGGTAAAAGAGTTTAAGTTTAACAGCCGAATGATGAGCCACATATGCTTAACTCTTCTTCTGTAAATTGTTTGGTCAAATAGAGCGCTTATGAATGGAAATTGAATTGCAAATGGGTTGCATTAAATCTCTCTGCCAGTAGAGACCTGCTGACACTAGTTCTTTTCTGTGTAAGGCATGTTAAAGGAATACTCTGGAAAATAAAAGACATACATTATTTTTCCAAGGCTGTAAATAT
Organism: Hoplias malabaricus; assembly: GCF_029633855.1. Lineage (NCBI taxonomy): Eukaryota > Metazoa > Chordata > Actinopteri > Characiformes > Erythrinidae > Hoplias > Hoplias malabaricus. Next base: position 21,851,253 of record NC_089816.1, on the reverse strand, counting down.
AGTCAATCTTCCAAAATGTTTGGTATCAATGTTTGGTTACAGTTACAGTTTACAAAAAGCGCTAATGTTTACTGATTGTTATGTTTGTTAAAAGTATATTTCAGTGTTTTTCATATAGCCAACAATATTGTTATCGCCAAAATACCCTGAAATATTGTGATATAATTTTAGGGCCATATCGCCCACCCCTATGAACAAATAATAGAAGCTACGTTTAATTCCTTGCTCTATGTTTGTCTATACATATTATTTTGCTTCCATTTTTTAATGTGCTGTGCTCTGGCCAAAGTAAATATGAGTTCATTTCATATCCCAAGTTTGATAAACACTTGATAATTCATAAAGCAATGACGTAGGACTGAAATGAGGCAGTGATTTGTGGCAGGGGTGCTGGCTTTTACCAGAGGCTCCAAACTTCTAGTTTGTATTAGCTGCAGTTATGTGTTAGCTGCGTTAACCTTGTAGCTACAGTGTGACAAAAAAGCACACTTTTTTGTTGGCTTTTTTTCCACTGAATTAATGCTTTAAATTATTAATGACTGTGTGTTAAATTAGATAATTTCAGAGATTTTATATTATATGTGAAAGGTATATGAAAAGAGGCAGGCTTATTGGATGTTTTGTGTGTGTGTGTGTGTGTGTGTGATTATTAGTCTATGTCTCAGTATGACCTGAGGTCAGTGCGTTCAACCTCAGTCATGACACTTTAGTCTTTCACACTGGAAATCACCATGGCATCTGCCATTCCAGGCGAGAAATTAGGAAAAAAATTATTGATCGTGTGTGTGTGTGTGTGTGTGTGAGAGAGAGAGAGAGAGAGAGAGAGACAGAGAGAGAACTGTGTTCAATGTGCCCACCATTTCCATTCTTACAGTTTTTTTTCCCCCACTCCTCAAAGTTCAGTCTTAGACATAGGATACATTTTCTGCTTCTCACGAAGGAAATAATCTCAGACACGTCCTGTGTTTCTGTCTAGGTTTGGAGCGGCCAATTCTAAATATTCGTTTGTGTCTCTTTTCTCAGGCCGGGCTTCTCAATAGCTCCGCATCCTTTAAGGCCCACAACTCTTTTCTTCTAATGGTGGAAGGATGGACACAAACACCTGTTTTCAGATCAGTTTCAGAAAGGAATGGTGTTGCTTTTGTTAAAAGCTGTTCTCTTCACATGCTTCCAGCTTCTGCTCCATTTGATGCTAAATGCTAATGTTCTTTTCTTTGCAGCACTGTTTATTTAAGTGGATGTGTTTTGTGAGTGCGTTTGTGTGTGTTTACGTGGTGTCCTTTCATTCACTGAGGACTCTTCCTCTCTACTTTTTGTTCTCTGGCTCACACAAGGCGATATTCTCTCTCGCCAGATAATTAGCGCAGGCACAGGAGTGCGTGGATTCAATTAAATCTCCTTCTAAATGAATTCTGGGCTTTCTGCAGGGTCTCTCTCTCTCTCTCTCTCTCTCTCTCTCTCTCTCTCTCTCTCTCTCTCTCTCTCTCACACGCTCTCTGTCTGGGAGGGGGTCAGAAGGGCCCTTAAATCAAACGCTCTGGCGGCACACAGTGGGATTAGGCCTCTTCAAAGCCTCCATAACACTTCTCCCACTGACCGCTGCAGGAGCATGGGCCACCGTTCGGTACATGCAGTCCATTTTGATGTGCTTAAACACCATGTGTGATGGATTTTAAACATGTTAGATTCAAAGGGTGCCAGCAGTTGTTTTGTGAGAGTGTGAGCGTTTTCTTAGCAAGGCAGCTACACCTTCTTTCAGACCCTTAGTGTTGGTATGAAGCCACCATATTTTTTTAAAAAAGAACCTTACAAGGACACTGTATCTGTGGGTTTTAGGTTTGTTGTATGATTAATCTTAAAGGAGGATACTCAAGCCTTTCTCCACAAGAGAACACAGTTCTGTGCCTTGATGACCTACTTTGGTCAAAATACCACAAGGGTCAAACACAACAGCAGCATTCACCTCCTGTCTAAGCAGCCCTGTTTCCACAGAGGGAGAAAGTAGGCTTATCTAATATGTCATGGTGGTATGCCACTTACTGTCAGCATCCCTACTGTTCAAAGTCACGGTTGGTCTTTTTTTAGGCCTGGCTCACCTTGAATACATAGGCGGTGTCATGGAAACCATCATGTTGCATTGCTCAGAAAGACCTTACACCTTAGCGTGCACGCTAACTGGCTCTTTCATTAAGCAGGCAAGAGTTGCACTCTAACAAGGCTACAAGCGCTTAGCGCTCCTTAAAACAACCAATCGGCTCCTATCTGTCTTTTTATTACCCCACAGCATATGTACAGGCACATGCTCTGTGCTCATGTGCATGTGGCAGCAGATAATTGGCAAGGGATTGTGTGAGGATGCGGTAATTGATTTAAAGATCTACTTTAGTCTCAGGTTTGGAATATGTCTCGATATGGAGGAATGAAGCTTGGGGGCCCCTGCCTCTAATGAGACAGGTCTCTTAAGCCTCGTTAGAACATTTTCCCTGTTCTTTCCCTCATAGCAGCATATCATATGTTGGTATGAATGCACAATCTACGGATGTGCACTAACACACACACACACACACACACATACACAGCCACCCACACACACTCAAGAAACAACAACAAGGTGATAAGAGGGTGTTATGACAAATGCTGTCAGCTAAGTACGTGCTATACAGTTAATGAAATGCTGTATGTGGTTAAGTCCAAAAAATGTAAATTCAGCTAACACTTCCTCCCTAATGGAAGTACTTAGGCTACAGCCAAGACGCCACAGACTGAAAAAGCATGCATCCAAAGCCTGGCTTATTATTTAAAACCTCTCATAATGAGGTTAATGATACTGATTCACTTGAGCACGGTGGTTCGAATGAACTCCAAAATATCTGTAATACATGTTGCATCTTTTTGAGCTTTCAATATATTAATAGTGACATTCTACCCTTTTCCATAAATGTGTTGGAATGAAAAAACTGTGAATTTGTTCAAAATGGCTGGTTTCAGTGCCTGATCCTTTTAAGTTATAATGAGCCGCTCGCTGTAAACCCTGACACAGAGCGCACAGCAGTGAGAAGCGAGGAGCAGAAGCTCTGGTTTTTAGTCGTTTTAGCTCTGTTCGCTTTCTTCTCTGTTCTTGTTTTCTCTGTTTTTACTCACTGATCTTATTTCTCAGCAATGTGTCTGTTTTTCATACTTTGTGGGTTGGTAGGCTCCAGAACCAAAATTTATTTACGCATGCAATGGACAAGTGATATTTTATTTCATTTTATGTCCCCTTTAAGCATGCCCTTTGGCCAGGGCAGACCTTGTTACGTATTCTACTTCTGAACTTTTGACTCAAAACGTTCCGGGACTGATCAACTACACTCTGGATAAGGAGGCAAAATGGTGGATCAGATTATCTACTTTGGATCTGTTAGACTTGCCTGGAATGAAGCAAAACCAGTGACAGATGACCATTTTGTGGATTGGGATGTGCCCCATGTCCCTGAATTGGTCTCCACACACCTGCACAGCCCCTTGTCTCTTAAATCCTGCCCAGGAAGTGGACACACTGTTCCGTTCAGCTCGGGAGGGTCCCTAATATTTTATTCAGCAGCTCCTGTGAAAGCTGTGGGGACAGTGCAGCCTTGTCCAGTCCCCTCTACCCCTCCCCTCCTTCGCCCCTTCAGCCCTCCCTCTTCCCCCTCCCTCCCTTCCTCCCTCCCTCAGATCGATACGTCCGTGTCTCAGAGTCCCTCTCGCCATCTCTCCTAGCTGACACACCGCCTCACTCGCCCGCTGTTTGGTATTCTGTAGCTGGAGCGCCTCATGTGCCGCAGCGTACATCCATCAGAGGGGCCTGAGATGAAGGGATGAGCAGAGAGAGAGAGAGAGAAGGGAGGGTCATGGCAAAAAAAAAAGTCTGTCTCAAGTCTCTCTTTAGCTTCCTGAACATTCCTCAGTGATATTGAGGCTATCTGAACTTTGATTTTGTCTTTTTGAGCGAGAAAGAGATTCAGCTTTTTCCTGTGAAGCTACAGACACTGGATTAATTAGATGGTCAGATTCTTTTACATTTTAAATATGTTTGTACATTTTCTCCCACTACTGAGTGCATTTTAAATCAATTTTAATCAACACCATCAAAATTCTCAGTGTTCAATTGAGGTCAGTTTTTTTTTTTGCACATGTAGTAATATAACAGTTTGTTTTTTAATGTAGGCATTCATACATTAAAGGTGCTGTATATGATTCATCCTTAACTGCTTCTTCAGAAGCTTCGCCCCCCACTCGACAGTCAGACTCGACAGTTTTCTGTAAAACAGCAATAATAGGTCTATTTTACCTACCTATGGAGCAGGAATAAAGCAACATCCTCGTCCCTTTTCATGCTTTTCAGTATTCTGAGGTCTCTCCACTGTCCAAGCACCTCCAGATACAATTTCCCAGCCATCTTTCTTTGACAGCGTCTGTAGTTCAAACCTTCCCTGCTCCTCTACTTCCCCGACCCTCATTGTTTCCCCATTTACAGAGCCAGGGCTGTATACAAACACGAGACTTATTTCCAGTGCACAAAAGAGGAAATATTTGCTGAATTTCAGGAAATGTTTATAGGTAAAATCCTGTACAGCACCTTTAAGTGTGTCCAACATATTCAAACTGCTCAAGGCTCAGCAGAAGGCCATGATGGTATCTGCTTCTGAAATATAAAGGCACTGCTTCTAATGTGTTTAATAACATGTCATCCAGTATTCTCGGTAGTCAGTTATTAGCAGTGGTCTCCCTCTGGTCTTTTTTCTATTCACTGAAGTGGGCTGGGAAACTCCTAAATATAATGTAGGAGCAAGGGAGCGCTGTGACAGAAAGGCTGCAGTTAAGTTAACAAAAGACCCATCCATTCCTCCGAGTGCCCCCCAACAGTGGCATCATTCACCCTCGACGTGTAGCCTTTCAGACGGAGAAAGGAGAGAATGACAATGTGTGTGTGTGCATGCCAGTGTGCGTGTGTGCTTTCCTACATTGAGATCTCCCTTATGCTTGGTGTGTGGGGGCTGCTGGGAGGGCTGGTAATTACCAGTTGTCTAAACAGACAGATGGAATTAGGGAGAGTGACGGGCAATTTTCAGAGCGCTTTGTTTTGGTGCGGAGAGCTAGACAGAGAGAGAGAAGGAGCAGAAGAGGTGTGTGTGTGTGTGTGTGTGTGTGTGTGTGTGTGTGTGTGTGTGTGTGAGAGAGAGAGAGAGAGAGAGAGTGTGTTACCTGACACTGTATAAGTACCTGCACTGATCTTAGAGCTCTTATCTTCTGCTAACACCGCCATGAGGTGCCACTCTTTCACCCTCCAGACATTGTATAACTTGCCCTACAACTGCATCCCATTAAAAGGTTAAAGCCTGCCATGACCCACAAAAAAAGAGGCCTTCTCTTTTAAGGCCTTGTTTCTTTACCAGCAAAATAGCTCATATTTATAAGCCAATGTTTTTGTTTGTTTGTTTTTTAAAACAAGACTGTAACTTCATTGTTTTGAATTCATAATTTGTTCATTTGCATTTGGCTTATTTAATATCCACAGAAAATCATTGACCAGTAGATCACATGAGCCTGAGGTGACCATGCCCGGTGCCAAACATCAGCTAGAGGTGTATTAAGCCTTCAGTCAATGGGCTGTGCAGCAGTGGAATTTTGTTCTCTGAGGTGAAGGAGCACATTTGTGATCCAGAACTAATCAACCAACATCAGTACCTGGCCTATCTCACATATAACGGCTGATTGCAATCAGATTCTCACAAAAATGTTCCAGTATGATGCAAAAAAACATCTCTCTCTCTCTCTCTCTCTCTCTCTCTCTCTCTCTCTCTCTCTCTCTCTCTCTCTCTCTCTCTCTCTCTCTCTCTCTCTCTCTCTCTCTGTCTGATCCCAGCGACAGTGGAGAAGGTCAGGCCGGGTGTCCGCCCTCTAAGGCCTGTTGTGTAACTGGGTTTGACGTATGGATCTTTTAGCACGTTTCTGCTCTGTGATCTCCAGCCAAGCTCCTCTTTCTCCTTGCTGCCCTCTCACTGTGGATCATGTCAAAGAACTGTGCATGGCGCATTCTCGCTCTCACACACATACGCTGCCTCTCTCCCACAACAAGTCTGTGGCCAGCAGCATGTGCCTATTAGCTTCTGTACGGTAGCAATCAAGTCTTTCTATGGCTCTGTTATTTATGACCTGTTTGTCGCATCAATCCACACTATCTAAAATCACTGAGTGTAAGTTGTAATTCATTAACCCCATAAGAATTGCACTTGACCTATAGATTGCAGGTATATTCAATGTCATTATGGCCATCAGTCATAGGACATATCACTCAGTCTAGTTGTTATCATGTGTTTAAGAGATATTTTGCATTCAGAAAACAATATCTAAATATGACAGCAATGGTTAGATATAACTTCATCTTGCTCAGCATCAATACAACTTAAGCCCCACCCCAGAACCTCTTGTCAGAGTATGTTTTGCCATCATCAGTTCATGTTAGTTAAACATTTGTGTGGAAAAAAAAAGGCAGGTACAACTTTCCAACTTTCCTCCCACAGTCCAAAAACACATGAGTGAGTGTGTGAGTGAGTGTGTGTGTGTCTTTCACCCTGTGAAGGAATGGCGCCCCCTTCAGGGTGTGTTCCTACCTTGTGCCCAATGATTCTGGGTAGGCTCCGGACACACGACCCTGTACTGGATATGCGCTTATAGAAAATGAATGAATGAATTCTGCTTTGTTTCAGTGGCTGCTAGCCATGCTCTCCCCTCTCCGTGTGTATTTCCCCAGCCAAGAAAACAAATGGAGGTTAACTCAGTGTTAAGAGTGGAGATTACACTGTGTACATTATGTTCTGTTTCCATTTAGCCTTGCTTGCATCTTTTTGTTCAAGCCTTTTTGTTGGAGGTATAGATTTCCAGGAAGGTTCAGGTTATATTCCACAGAGGAGCTTGATTAAAGGCCATCGTTTGTTTTGCCAGTGTTTAAAGTGGCATCAAAACAGAGAAGGGATGTATGAATTTAAAAATATAAGATATATGAAAGATATATGAAAACCTTTTCTTATTCAGAAAAGTGTTACTATATAAGCGTGTGCTCTGAAGGTATCAACAGAGTAAATATCCCCTCACAGCCATGGTCTTAAGGCCTTACACTATGCCAGGAGGAAAGGCTCATGTGTACGATATAACAAGGTTAGATTTGCACCCTTTCTGCTGTATTAACCTGTATGCTAGCTGACAGTCTCCTCTGTCTGTTCCAGGCTGGAATGATCCGGACGGAGCAGGAGGAGTTCTTCATTGAGCCGTTGGAAACGGGACATCACGTGATCGAGCAAGAGGATGGAGGTGATGGCCGTCCTCATGTTGTTTACCGTTCGTCTGCTGTGAAGAAGCCACCTGCTAGCTCGCTAACTGCAGATTTCCACGCCAGAGGTCAGTCTCATCTGTACACTTTTCACTGTTAGCATCTCCACCGTCTCCCACTTACACCAATTTCTCCTGCTCCAGTTGGTAACTGGTTTTGCTTCGCTACTCTAAGCTTTTGATTACAGATTATAAATGTTTTATTTCATGTACAAAGGCCAAGGTGTCTTCATAGAAAACTATTACCATACAGTGCTATAGATATAGACTAAGATGCTGAGTCTAAATTTGTCGAACTTGCGGATGAGCTAACTAGACAGAACCTGTCCTTATGTAGAGGACAGCAATAGTATTTAACATTAAAAGGGATTATGGATTATTTACAAAAAAGACCTGTTTTTATTTGTTGTTGGTTTCACTTCTGGTCACAAATTTTTAATTTTTTTTTTGCCAATAATTTGCACGCATCAGTGTAGGATCCTCTTAATTATGCAAATGAGCTTCTGAGAAATGGCCTGAGTTGTGTGTGGTGTTTGTGCTGGATTCAGGGCGAAGACGCTTCAAAAAAAAACAGCTTTCTTCTGCCATTAGTTCTGAAGATTCAGCACTGACAAGAAGTTCAAAAGCTAGTAATCATATCTCAAGATGCATTTCAAGCCGTAAAAGTTGTCATGTATTACTTCAGCGTGTAGTACAGTTTGTTACATAATGAGATCCCTTATGATCATCGCCGTGGCTGGGTGATGAGGAAGAGAAAAATTGCTGGTTATCTCCACAAATAGGCTTATCTCACTGTGACCAATTCCATGACCAGAAAATCACTGAGAGGTGTTTAGAGCAGTGCTGTGCTCCTTAAAGGGTGAAACGAAGTGATACTTTCTTTCAAGGATAAAAAAAAGGTTCAGATGTGCTCATATGGCCTGACACTGTTGGATTAACACGCTATGCGGTAGTTATACATTATTGTTATCTGCCCTTTGATGTCAAATACCACACAGAGGTCAATATTCAAACCCCATTTCTGAATAAAAGTGGAACTCCTAAGGTTTTGTAGCAACCCTGATTACGTGAACAGATTTGTTGGCTGAATAAAGTGTTAAAAAATAATTAAAAAATAAAAGCCTTACGTTTAGATGGGAAGGGCAAGGTGACCCGTCCTTAAGAGTGTGAATCTCTGTGTTGCCCCTTGTTCCACTCCAGCAACACCAGAGACCGTAAACAGCTCTCTCGGCAGTTGGCCCAATTGAAGAAAAGACTGGATTATGCAGTGCGGAGCATTGTGACCTGTGTGTACGAAGCAGGAGAGATGAAGCCGTCCTGTTACTATGGAGCTGCTAGGACAAAACCTGACAGAACCCTAATTGATGGAGCCAGGTTGGACTGTGATAGCCTTCACAGTTCTTTTATGATCCTGGAACATTTGTGCCTTTGCTTTACTTGGTCGACGTCTTCAAATTTTTTTCAAACACTGGGTGAGAACAACGAGCCTGGAGTATAATGTTGGTTTTGATTAGTGCTGTTTTACAATGTGGAAAAGGATTTATACACAATATGTACAAACAATGTGCTAAACATGGTCATTGTGAAATTGTTGTGCTACATTTGACACCACTCCTACAAGTCTGATGCTTGACTGTGTTGTGTTGGAGATGATGGATGCTGAAGGTTTTGTGTATTTTTGTAGGGTTTAGCAGAGAGGATGTTAAAGCAGTTTAAGGGCAAGTGAGTTGTAAGATGAAGAGGGTTTATATTTATTGGACTGAAGAGGGGCTCTGCTCAAGCAGTTGTGATTTCATTGATAGTACTACAAGTTTCCTTCAGGTGGCAACCCATTCATCATCCATCCATACCTGTCAAGCTAAAATGTAGGAGTTCTAGCTCCATATTTCAGAATTTGGCAGCGCCAAAACCAGGTAGGCCACTGGAAAACAGACCAGACTCAAGGACATATCGCAAATAAATTTAGACTTGAAGGGCTGAAGAGTTTGAAATGATCTGTCAGAAGTGTGGCCTCAGAAATAAAGTGAGGAACATTCACTCTAATGGGTGCTACTCTGCCATGTATCAACACAATGCACGTCTGAGCCACATCTCAGCAATTTACTCTCCAAAGTGGAGTAAACAATGACCTGATTCTTACACTGTCCCAAGTGACAGCACTGTCCGAGCTTGATTTTCTTCCAACAGGCTGCTGCAAGCTGTGTGAATCACACTGAATACTCCTGGTGCATCATGGGTACATTCATAACTAATGGTGCAGTGATAGCATTTACCCTGGAGCATGAAGATACTGTTACTATTGGTCATCCTGTAGTCTGATAATTGGTTTTTAGAGTTTTTTGTGACTAAGGAAGGGAATGTGAGAGCTGTTAGTGTCAGTGTTGTAACTTGTGCACTTGTGAGTTGGGGTTGTGCTGTATCTGTGAATAGTTTCACCACTGCATTGTTTTTTGTGAGTGGTGTTAGGTGTGGTGTGATTGTATGTAGTATCAGTGTTTTGTTGTTGTTGTGAGTGGTGTTAGTTGTGTTGTGTTTGTGTGTAGTTTCAGTGTTGTGTTGCTGTTGTGAGTGGTGTTAGTTGTGCTGTGATTTTGTGTAGTATCATTGTTGTGTTGTTGTTGTGAGTGGTGTTAGTTGTGCTGTGATTGTGTGTAGTATCATTGTTGTGTTATTGTTGTGAGTGGTGTTAGTTGTGCTGTGTTTGTGTGTAGTATCAGTGCTGTGTTGTTGTTGTGAGTGGTGTTAGCTGTGTTGTGATTGTGTGCAGTATCAGTGTTGTGTTTTTGTTGTTGTGAGTGGTGTTAGTTGTGCTGTGATTGTGTGGAGTATCGGTGTTTTGTTATTGTTGTGAGTGGTGTTAGTTGTGCAGTGTTTGTGTATAGTTTCAGTGTTGTGGTGCTGTTGTGAATGGTGTTAGTTGTGCTGTGTTTGTGTGTAGTATCAGTGTTGTGTTGTTGTTGTTGTGAGTGGTGTTAGTTGTGCTGTGTTTGTGTGTAGTATCAGTGCTGTGGTGTTAGTTGTGCAGTGGTTGTGTGTAGTATCAGTGCTGTGTTGTTGTGAGTGGTGTTTGTTGTGCTGTGATTATGTGTAGTATCAGTGCTGTGTTGTTGTTGTGAATGGTGTTAGTTGTGCTGTGTTTGTGTGTAGTATCAGTGTTGTGTTTTTGTTGTTGTGAGTGGTGTTTGTTGTGCTGTGTTTGTGTGTAGTATCAGTTCTGTGTTGTTGTTGTGAGTGGTGTTAGTTGTGCAGTGGTTGTGTAAGGTCAGTGCTCTGTTGTTGTTGTGAATGGTGTTAGTTTTGCAGTGGTTGTGTGTAGTATCAGTGCTGTGATTGATGTAGTGAATGGTGTTAGTTGTGTTGTGTTTGTGTGTAATATCAGTGCTGTGTTGTTGTTGTGAGTGGTGTTTGTTATGCTGTGTTTGTGTGTAGTATCAGTGCTGTGTTGTTGTTGTGAATGGTGTTAGTTGTGCAGTAGTTGTGTGTAGTATCAGTGCTGTGTTGTTGTTGTGAGTGGTGTTAGTTGTGCAGTGGTTGTGTGTAGTATCAGTGCTGTGATTGATGTTGTGAATGGTGTTAGTTGTGTTGTGTTTGTGTGTAGTATCAGTGCTGTGTTGTTGTTGTGAGTGGTGTTAGTTGTGCTGTGATTGTGTGTAGTATCAGTGCTGTGATTGATGCTGTGAGTGGTGTTAGTTGTGGAGTGGTTGTGTGTAGTATCAGTGCTGTGTTGCTGTTGTGAGTGGTGTTAGTTGTGCAGTGTTGTGTGTAGTATCAGTGCTGTGTTGTTGTTGTGAATGGTGTTAGTTGTGCTGTGATTGTGTGTAGTATCAGTGCTGTGTTGTTGTTGTGAATGGTGTTAGTTGTGTTGTGTTTGTGTGTATTATCAGTGCTGTGTTGTTGTTGGGAGTGGTGTTAGTTGTGTTGTGATTATGTGTAGTATCAGTGCTGTGATTGATGTTGTGAATGGTTTTAGTTGTGCTGTGTTTATGTGTAGTATCAGTGTTGTGTTGTTGTTGTGAGTGGTGTTAGTTGTGTTGTAATTACGAGTTGGATCAGTGCTGTATTTGTAAGTGTGTCAGTCCTGTGTCTTATCAGTGAGTGATGTTAGTGGTGTATTGTAATAGTGAGTGGTGTCAGTGCTGCATTATGCTGCTGTGTGGGTCCAGGGGCGTATGTGTGTGTGAATCTGGAGGGGGGAGATGGATCAGTCTATTCTGAGCGCGAGCGCCTGACTCCAGAGCAGCCAATAAAGGAGTAAAATGCTCAGGAGAAGGGGAACATGTCTGAGTTTCCATAGGAACGCCTTTTCTGAATGTGAAAAGAAGGCAGGTCTTGGTGAAGGAGGACGCTTCTGGCGCTTTGTTACTGACACCTGCTCTTCTGCTGATCCCACCTTTATTTTACACAGCATGTTTTTATTTATTGTGTTTAACCCGATGGATTACACATCCACACGCCGAGTTTGCTGTTGCTGTGCGAGACAAAGTGTGAGTTAATGAAACGTGTGGAGAAGCGGGGGTGGAGTTAGAGCGGCTGGGGAGGAGGCTGCACCAGGTTTTGCTTTTAGACGCTAACTGTTCTCATGGCCAGACAGTCACATGACCCAGGGCCCACCGGACTGCATGCTGAGTTCCTCCATCTATGGCTTTGCTTTCCCAGAATCGGTCGTCCTCCATCCCTCCATCCATCCATCCCTCCCTCACTGAGATGGCCTTGCTGGTTGATGCTTAACAAGTGTCTGGCTCTGTGCGTGTGGCAATGCAAAGGTGATTAGAAAGTTTTAGCAAGAATATAGTTTTTATTTTATTTTATTTTATTTTATTTTATTTTATATTATAAAAATAAAATTTAAATTTGTATGAAAATAAAAAGGAATCATAAGCAGATACTGTGTTTTGCAAATGCTCTTTTTTTGTATATTTCCTTTTTCAAGAAGAGATTCTTGGTATGAGTACATCTTTCAGACCCATAGCAATGAGTTTTAATTTCACAGGAGACTAATAGAAACAAATACGTGTTTATAATTTTCTCCTCTCTCTCAAATATTCAAGTTTTGAGTGCTATTTAACAATTTTGGGGTTGCATAGTCGTGAGGAGTCCCGTTTTGCCTATAACTCCAATTCTGAGTATTGCACGGTGCTGTATTTCATTAGTTAAATGTATTTCTAAGGATGTACTAATACTTTGGGCCACTGGTAGCTTGTTATCCTCCCCTATAAGCTTCTGCTGGGTTTGTTGAGCAAAGAGTAAAACTACAAATTCTGGAGATGTTTTGGACGAACCTGTAGACCTTCTGGCCATTTTACAACCCACCGGAGGCTATAGACACATGTTTTCCACACTGTATGGTGGATGTTTGAGCTGTTCAGCCAATCCCGTTTCCTCTCTCTCCTCTGCACCAGAGGAGCTTTACTCTGGACATTGCACTGGGGCACATTTAGACAGATGGAGCCCCACAAGGCATATCCCACAATGCATCACCTGCCATAGCTGCAGCTTCACCCTGAGGGTATTTCTCCGTTCAGTTCATCCAGTGAACTTCATCAGACTCTGTTGATTGTTATGTTCTGTATTTGTAGGGGTCATCTTTGCTCGGTTGAAGTTACAGTTTAGGAAAAGGGTTGCGTGTTCCCAGGAGAGGTACATTGAAGTTTCAGCATTCAAAATTTGAATACTGCACCATTTAAGATTTGTATAATCTATGTAAAAGCCTGTCGCTTTAAGGAATGTAAACATCAAATAAGCATGGGTACCAGCTGCTTAACTATTTAAAGTGACACCATGCTGTTACTGTATTTGTTGTTAGTATATTTTGAAATTGTACCCAGAATCTTAATTTTCTTTGGGCCAATCTTGCCCATTCATTCATTCATTCATTATCTGTAACCGCTTTTCCAATTCTGGGCCGCGGTGGGTCCAGAGCCTACCTGGAATCATTGGGCGCAAGGCGGGAATACACCTTGGAGGGGGCGTCAGTCCTTCACAGGGCAACACACACATTCACTCACACCTACGGACACTTTTGAGTCACGAATTCACCTACCAACGTATGTTTTTGGACTGTGGGAGGAAACTGGAGCACCCGGAGGAAACCCCCTGGAGCTGTGTGACTGCGATACTATGTGCTTACCCAAATTTTTTTTTACCTCACTGGATTTACAAACTAGTGCAGAACTGAAGAAGCCACTTTTAGACAACACGAATGTTGTGTTCCTTTATAAGCAGCATGCATTTGATAGCTTACATCACTTTTACTTCAATTCATTCGAATGGAAACGGATGTCTGACTCAGCTGCTGAATCTGACTAATTTTCAAGTAGCTGCCTCCTCTGGTCAGTTGTTTTGGTCAGGAGAAGTGGGCGGCTGACAGAATATCCACCAAACCCTTCGTAGTAACACTTAATTGTCACGTTTACTCAGTCCAGAATTTCCAAATCCCATTTGAGTTCATGTGTAACACCCACATAAACAGTAGATAATAGTGACTCACTGTGGCTCACTAAAGCATCGTTGGCTTGTACTTGCTTTCATATGGTGTCTCCTCTGTTGAATGAGGTCTTGCTCAGTGAGAGTGGTTTTACAGTATTGTGCCCAGCACTAAGCTGGCAGACTGGGTTTGGGTGTCATCACTAAATAAAATCCAAAAAGATACTCACGAGTGAAAATAAAAAACCAGGAATAGTAATATAAAAGATTCAGGGTTGTGGACGGTGACAGAAGTGGAACATATTGAGGTATTGATTTATTGCTTAGACATTTGCACCATTCGGGAGCATGAAAAAACATCCTGAACTTGTAATAGAAGTTAGTGCGATCAGAATTATTCAAGGTAATTTTGGATCACTTCAAATGTCCTACTCATAATCAAGTCTTTAACCTCATTAGCATGTTTTTGTGTTGGTTACACACTAAAGGTATATCATGAGCAAAGTAAGTGGTTTCCACTTTCCAAAACCTAAGGAACCAATCCCATTGCAGGGCGGGGCTTTCAAACTGCAGGTGAGTGGCAGGTGGGGGTGGAGATGAATGAACAGATTCTATTCGGATATTCATAGAATCGCACATGATGAATAAAGGTGAAGGTGAATATTATATTGTATTTAGTACAATGCATTGTATAACTGTTCAAAGCATGAAACAAAGTAAAACATAATGAAAATGAAGATTCTGTGCAACACTGACAGTGCTTTATCATCATAGTCTTCAGTAGAACATTCACCGCCTTAAAACCTTCTAGATAAAGGATAAAAGCACTTTATATCTGCAGATCTGGGATCTATTTGACCAGCTTATGCGGTTCCTCTGTGACCGCTTCTTCGAGCTGCTGGAAGAGAAGAGGAAATAAGAAAAAGGCAGGCATTTAATCCTCCTTCTAGACGGCTAATGCTAGCAACCTCCCACACAGACACTGCCAAAGCCCATTAACTCTTTTATTGAAAGAACAGTGCACTTAATACATAGAATGAAGGAAAGGAAATCAGCAGAAATCTGCGTTTCCCTCTGTTGCATCTTTTGGGTCAGACCCTGATGTTTCACTTAACGGGTCAGTGAGAGGTCGGTGTCTCATGTCAGTTTGTGGCTTCTGCGTCTTATTTTCAGATGTGTGGTGGAGAAGCCACTCTTCTGGACTGGTACAGCTGTTTTCAGTGTAACTCAGGGAACACACTTCAGTTCAGTTGAATGCATATTTACTGTTTATTTGTTGAAGTAAATATATTGGGAAGATATCAGTTTAGTCTAAAATGTATAGTGTAAAAATGCAGCAGTATTTTGTTTCCTTTTCCAGAAATTGCTCTCAATTTAGCAGATAAACAAAAGTATTACTGTATTACTAAAGGTAATTGTGAAGCAGCAACTTCTAAGACTGAAATTTAGAGTTATGAAACATATCTCTGCACTTCTCCTGAACACATGTTGTATGATGTAAAGGCTTATTCCTGAGGCTAGGAAAAAACTGGCCACTGGTTGTAGATTTGTTTTAGGAATCCTGGATCCTTAAGTGGTTTAAACTGATGTGTCACCTTTTATTCTTTGTCGTATCTGTGGAGCACCTGTGGAGTTTTTTGGTCAATGTTTAACAATTCCTCAGGGATCACTGCAGCTACTTTAGCCTTTCTGAAGATTTTAAGGCTCAGCAAAAGTCTCTGGAGACTTCAGTAGTTATTAGGTATTGTGGCATCAGCCGTCCACATGGACACAGGACAGTTTTTTTATGCATTTATTTATTTTTTTAATCGACACATCTGTGTGCACCACCGTGTCCTGAGTGAACCCCCTCTGTGTTCACATTGTGATCTACTTGTCACCAGCACATCTTGAAGATCTTGACCATTAGTCCTGAGATGATGTAGCTGTAGTCTGGGAGATCATAGCTTTCACTTTAACTCCTGCTTAGTCCTGAAGCACAGCTGGATTAGTCTGTTTCCCTTAGCAACGCTGAAGTCACCTGTGTCTCTTGGACCTTTGGGTAGAAGTCTAAAATTTGGTCAGTGGCTTCGTTGGGATTCCTGGTTTGTGGTAGGAAAACCAGTGTTACACACACACACACACACACACACACACACACGCACTACATGTGATTCTCACAGGAGTGTTTTTTTTTTTGAGTAAAGTCAGTTTGTTTGGATTGGTTTCAGGGACATAAATCTTGGACACACCCAGACTGCTGCTGGAGAATTCTAGCACTTTTCTCCGTCTCACTTTTGCCTCCATATACGATGATGATAACTGAAGGATATGTGACAAAATATATATAATCCTCACACTTATACAGTTAATCCCTTAAACCCTGATCTCCATGATGTGGGCTCTCACTCCCATAACTGCATAAATTATATATTCATGTCATAGTAGTAACTGAATAATGAAGTTACTGAATATTAAAGCCTTTGTGGATGAGCATGTGTCCACAAACCTTTGGCCATGTAATTCACATGATGAAAGACCACTTGTTCTTGCTGCTGTGCAATAGTTTCCGGTTATTTCCGTCCGGTGTTTTTGGAGCCTTTTGTGGATGTGTTTGAACTGGACAGATTACAGAGCAAGTTTCTGTGGTTCTTTTTTTTAGGGGGGAATCTGTAACATCTGTTCTGAAAGGCCTAATATTACAGAATAATAACACACCCAGTCTCTCCAGAGACCAGCCCAGTGGACTTGGACAGGGCGGGAAGCAGCTGGATGTAGAGCTTCCTTCACCAAACCTCTATAATTCCCCTCTCTCACTCTTTCCCTTTTACCTGAAACACCTGGAACACCTGGAACCACAGTGATGTATGTCAATGGCAGACTTCACAGTGGCTCTGATTTTCATTCCTCTGTCTCAGTGTCCCTTTTAGGAACTGTGTGCAGGAAGTTTGCATACTGCAGGTAAGGTGTCCTTTAGGCACTATGTGTTAATGTGGCGTGCTCTAGTACAGATTGGAAGATTTTAAACACTTTTGTATGTAACAAGTGACAAAACTTTTCCATTTATTTTACATTTGTACACTACACATGTGCACACACATATTCTCTCTCTCTCTCTCTCTCTCTCTCTCTCTCACTCACTCACACACACACACATATTAACACACACACACACACATACACACATATATATACACACACACACACACACACACATGTCTTGGTATCATGTAATCACACAACTGTTTTAAGATAACTATAGCTTTCACTGTTAGGAAATCTGTGGATGGTTTAATGTGTTTGTGTGTGTGTGTGTGTGTTATTGAGCCATCACTTTCAGAGCCACACCACTGCCATTACTATCAAAGTGCAGCATCATGGGAAATGGCAGGGTGGGGCTCCGGATGAGCATCTGGGTTAAACACGGAAATTGGTGATTACTGCCTTACACACACACACACACACACACACACACACACACACACACACACTGAATCACTGCACTCACACATGTTCTTGCTTTTTCCGTGTATCTTGTAAATAAGCCAGTATAGCAACGGAGAGCTCATTTACAATGTGTGTTATCTCTATGGCAAGATTTGACGAGTTGAAGGAAGTGCTCAGTCACAGCTGCATACGAGCCTAAGGTCACCATGTTTAATGCCAGCTGTTGACCAGAGAGGTGTAAAGCCTCCAGCAACTGTTAATGTAGCTGTGGAATGGTTCTATGGAGTACAATGCTGTGTGGTTAATTGTTAAATGTCATTTGAGTGTGAGCTGGGTTTGTGTTTCAAAGCTCATCATCCAGTGTCAGTACTGGATTATATTCATAGCCCTGTGGCTGAATTATTTTGAGAATAGTGGAACCTGTTACTGCAGCAAAGGGGCAAGTTTCTTATTGATTACAGTGATTTCAGAAACATGTCACTTGTTCATTAAATCAATATTGTGCTAACTTTGCAAAATGTTGACTAGCATGTTTTAATTTTGGAGATACTTTCTTGCTCTCATACACCCCTGAGTTTCATTATGTGATACATATGCCACGTTTTTATATTAAAGACTCACTCCATAGTGACCATGAACGTGGCCCTGTTAATAGATGTTACCGTTACCGTGCCCCTTAATTAGAGATGCTCGGAGGTAATTGAATGGCCAGCTGACACCTCTGGCCCTATCAGAATTCATTAAGGCATTTCCTATTAGCAGGAGTTGGTGTGTTCTCCCCGTGTCCGCGTGGGTTTCCTCCGGGTGCTCCAGTTTCCTCCCACAGTCCAAAAAACACATGTTGCAGGTGGATTGGCGACTCGAAAGTGTCCGTAGGTGTGAGTGTGTGAGTGAATGTGTCTGTGTTGCCCTGTGAAGGACTGGCGTCCCCTCCAGGGTGTATTCCCGCCTTGCGCCCAATGATTCCAGGTAGGCTCTGGACCCCCCGCAACCCTAAAATTGGATAAGCGGTTACAGATAATGGATGGATTTCCTATTAGCATTCACGGCTCCCCCCGGAGGTGCCGTGATACGAGAGTAAACATTTTGAAGCCGCCAGTGTGGATATTTTGGGAACGCCTTGGTTATAGGCATCAGAAGTGTGTGGTTAGCTTGGCTATAAGCTCTTTGAACCCTGCCAGCCAGTGTGCCTTTAAACAGGGCATAATGTGTGTAAAAGCCTGTCGCTGGAAGCGTGTAATTATAACCGGGATCACGCTGAGGGACTGGCGTTCATAGAGAATGGTATAAGAGCTGTTTGAGGAGGAATTCCAGATGGCTTCCTTGCTGCGTTTGATGGTGACATTCCAGCTTTGAGAACGATGGATATTTATTTGGATGAGTGTAGTTTGTGTAAGTGTTAGAAACAGCTGCTGTAGAGCATGCCCCACCTTTTCAGGGATGATATCAGAGGTTCCCAACAACTGAACCATTGTCAGGACCAGGCAGGCCATGCATCATTTACTGCGTGGTGTCATTAGTGTTTTACAGTGAGCAGAAGTAAAAATATGTATGTTAAAATAATAAATACGTTTTCAAATAAGGTGTAAATCATCAAATGTAGACCTTAAAGGTGACTTTCATTATCTTTCTGGTTGGTTTTCATGCTGGAAAGTCCTCAGGAGTTTTTACACATCCCTTACGCTGTGCTCTCTCTGTGCATAAGGGGTGTCTGAAAGAGTTTGGATGCTGGAGACTCCCCCAAACTTTGAAAAGCATGAAAAGAGATGAGAATGTTGTGCTATTTCTGCTTCATAGGTGGGTAATGTTGATTTATTTTTGCTGTAGTTATCACTTAATGTGAAACTGATTCCAAATTTGGGAAACTCCATGAAAGTAAACATAGACCAAAAGAGCTAAAAATAACTAAAAGAGTTTGAGTTATAAATGAGTTTCTGTGGTAATTCAAATGATGCATAAAAACTTACAGACTCCAGCCACGTACAAACAACGACAAAAGTTGTGTTTTTCCACTTTAAAACATGTAGAACGTAAACAAACAAAAGAGAGTCTTTGTTGCCTTTAACTCCCTGGTCAGGACACCCATGTGCTTTGTTCAAAACAAGAAAAGTAAACCACTGCCTATGTTTTGCACTGCTGTTAATGCCCAGTGTCCATCAGCTGACAGATACCTGTCCTGCCTTGCACTATGCTGTTTGATGGGTGGTCAGAGTGGGCTGTCTCACCCACACAGAGAGCAAAGCCAGTCTTCTCTTAGGACTCCTGGCCTGGGATGGCCAAGGCATCTCCCTGAGAAATGAATACATGAATGTGAAGCCATTCACCAAGTCCACCACTGGGCCACTCAGGAGCCAAGTCCTGATATTAAATTAACACACTTCCTCACATGTTTTTTGGTCATATACCAGTGCATTTCTTCCAGGAATTACACAGCATGTCGTAGACGTGCCAGTGTTGCTAATTACTGTGTACGGACCCTCTCTCAAATGTGTGCCCATGTTGTGTCTTGGAGAGAAGACAGATTGATCTCTGTGCAGCATTGACGTGACAGGCTAATTAGGGAATCTGTGGCTCATTATCTTGGAGGAAAGAAGAAAAATGCTTGTGGGAAGGTAAGTATCAGTGGAGTGGCAAGCTTAGCTGAACAAACAGTTCCCAGACCAAAGAGAATATTTACTCTGATAGATTTATTTTAGAAGTACTTTTAAATCCAAAACTGACTTGATCTGTTTGCATATTTTAACATGACCTACAGCACGGTGTACAAACTGAAATTGGCTGGGATTACTTGGACTGTGAGGATCAGAAAATCTAGGGGTTTTTTTCCACCCGTGAAGGTATATTAAAGCACTTGGTTTTGAATCAGTGTTTTGTGATGTCACAAAACCCTCACACTCACTCTGTTGAAGTGTAGCTATAGTTTAGTTTATTTTAGATGTACAGAAAATTTTTAAAATATTTTTGGTGTAACATATAACAGTAATCAAAATTTCAAAGTTTTATGTAACTCTGGCACAGAGTTAAATATACCAGTTGAAATTTTATTCAGCAAAAATGAATAACAATTAATCATTTCAAACTACTTTATTTTTAGGTTATTTTTGTTGAATAAAATGACAACTGTCAAATTTAATGCTACAAATTTTTTATCACTATTTCTACCTGAGTAAAAGGGCTGGAGAATGTTTGATTTGTGAATTACAATTATATGTTACACACTAGGGGTGGGCAATATGGCGCTAAAATTATATCACAATATTTCAGGGTATTTTGACAATAATGATATTCCTGGTGATATGAACAAGAGACTACTGCAACAAAATAAATGTTATATAAATATTAATTATATTAAATAAAATATATGTTATATATGTGATTAATATGAAATTGTTTTGTTTATTAAATAGCTTTATTTTACTACAAATGTAACAGTTTATAACATTCAGAAGAAGCGATAAAAAAAAAAAAAACTATACTTCACAGTGCCTACACATTTCGTTGAACGTTGTACAATGACAAATAATTGCACATATCATTTCATTTTCAATATCACAATATCATTTTCTTTTTTTAATAATTTCAAAATTATGACAATGCAAATGATACGATATTGCACAGCCCAATTACACACAACAAAAATGCTTTAACATTTATTTGTACAGCTAATACTTCAGCTTCTGCTTGAGCACCTTTCTGATTGAGGCACAGTGTAGCCACCAGTCAGAACAGGACATGTTTTCTTGTCTGATTTATATGCGTTTTGACAAAAACAGCCAATTTCTTTCTAAAAGATTAACAGAGGTACATGTCTGGTTCATCTGAGGCTTTTTTCATTGGTGAGTTAAATAGCTTAAAAATCTGACGTAAATAAAACAGGCTTCTATAGATTCCACACCATTAAATGTGGACCTTTCATCAACCCACACCAACCCACCATTTAGACTTTCCTTGCCTCCTCCAGCCTGTACCTGTCTGTGAGATGCAGCAGAAAAAAAGTGTCTGTCTTTGTGCCATTATGTTGATCCTCGGGGATTGAACTGAACGGCAACAGCAAAAAAAATTTTTAAATCAGTCCACCGTGTCAACACAGTAAATGGTTAAG
Organism: Hoplias malabaricus; assembly: GCF_029633855.1. Lineage (NCBI taxonomy): Eukaryota > Metazoa > Chordata > Actinopteri > Characiformes > Erythrinidae > Hoplias > Hoplias malabaricus. The sequence continues at coordinate 21,829,952 of NC_089816.1, read as the reverse complement.
GCAATGAAGCAGTGAGTCTACTGGCTTATGAAGTGATTGCGTGTGGAGAAAAGCGTCTGACTCTAATGCCACCACAAACAGCTCACACACCCAGATCAATCTCAGCTCACGTTGGGGACATGATTTATTCCCATCCTTTTGAGCCACTCGCCGTAAACGTGTTCTCGCTGTTTTACCACTGAGCCCCATATGGTCCTTTTCCACCGAGCTGCCTTTGATTATGTTAATATTTATATTTCAAAAAGCAAAATATGCCCTGTGATGGGTTGGGTGAGCGTGTGAAAGTGTCCACAGGTGTGCTGTGTGACTGACTGGGATGCCCTGTGATGGACAGGTGCTCTCTCCAGAGTGTGTTCATGCTTTACACCCTGTGATTCTGGTTAGTTTCTGCACTCACTGCGACCCTAATAAGGAAGAAGTGGTTACAGGAGATGAATGAATGAACGAATGACAAAGCAAAATGTATTGAGTGTGGAATCTTTGTGTGATATTTTAATGAGAAATTGATAAAAAAAATAGCATAAATTAATTATATGATTTCTATTTTTGATACAGTTTTGTATAATATCTTATTACCCTCAGTATTGTCCATTTAGTTTTTTTATTGTTGTCAATTATTTAACTATCGAATAAATTTTGTAATCACGAATCCACATTCGAAGGCTATAACCCAAACTAAACTCTATCCTTCTTAGTTGTGCAGAAATGGTAATGGTGTAAGAAAGAGCACAGAGGATATTCTCAGTGCAACCTGAATGCATTTTAAGAACAAGGCTAAGGACCATTCAGACTCAGAATCAAACTCAAAACTCTGTGCTCTGCTCAGGTCAGGTCTCCTGCCCTTATCTGACGTAAGCTGTCGTGCCTCAGTGACAATGATAACATTCAGAACAGCGTTATGGTCAGGGACAAGCAACAGGCTCTTCAGGTTCAGTTTTCTTCAGTCCTCAACTCCACAGTCCTCTTCATGGTCAACCAAGCCGAACAGGCGAGTAAAAACGTGAGCCGTTTATTGTGCGGCCGAGTTCTGCCTTGCTTTCAGTGCACAACCCTGTCGTGACTCTGTTTGTGAGCACTAGTGTCTCACCGTTATTTTTCTTCTGTATTCAGCAGAACACATAACCAGTGAAACTCAGGCATTATCTTTTTCTGGGACAGATTTCTTGATGCTCAGATGCTTAGAACTGATATTTTACTCTTTACCGATGTCTGCCTTCTCTGTATAAGCCACAGAATAATTTTACTGCTTGAATAAATGCAAAGATAACTCAACTTGCAAGCATTATTCCTCAAAGATAGCATCTGTTAGGACCCTGGGGAATGGTTTGTTAGAGTTCGGGTTCAGAAATGGACAGTGTTTGACTGACAGTGAATGAAGGAACATCCACCCATTGGCTCTTTAAAATCATGCATACCGCACCTTCAGAGACATGCTCATAACTCGTTTGTTGTGTGCAGCGTCTGAATAAACCGTCATTAATCCAGAATCATGTGCAGCTCTGTTGCATAGACAGACAAACAACACTGAGGATGAACTGTAGTCTAACTCGAACTCAGATTGTAATCTGACAGCAGTCTGAAGGTGATATTAAGCACTGTATCACCCACAAGGCACTTCAAGAAAGCTATTGAGTCCTCTCCATAACTCCTTCTGCTTTAGCCATTTTTAGGCCATAGTTTTTGTGGGAGACAGAAAGATGGAAGAGCTGGAGTTGTCAGTAAGTGTTTTTTATTCTCTGCCACTGTACGCCACGATGGAGTAATGGACTGTAATAGACATCTCGCTGCACTATATCAGCTCAGTGAGCAGAAGGGAAGGGAGGCAGCCTTTTCTTTAAGTGTTTTTGGCAGCTTAACTGATAGTAATGAAACATAAAAGGCAGCCATAATAACTGTCGCTATTACTTAAAGCGCCTGTGAAAGGATAAAAAGAGGGAGCTCGAGATTGTTTTTATTCTAGTCTCGTTTCATTGTGTCCTATATGAGATAATAGTGTGAACTTTGACAGAGGTAATTTTGAACAATCACAGCTTTTACTCCCTCTGTATTAGTGTGTGTGTGTATGTATTTATATATGTGTGTGTGTTTGTGTGTTTGTGCTACATAGTTGGTCTTAACTTTGAGCCAAAAATGTCAGTCTCCCTTTGAAAAAATGCTTCTGTGATAATGCTATTTCTGCAGTACACATGAGTTACACTACACTACTCAGAGACTTTTTTCAGAGCCCGGCTGGAGAAGAGACATTTCTCTCGTAAACAGATGCTCAAAAGATACAAAGTCAAACATATATTGTTGGGCTCTTTCTCCTTTAAAATTGCTTTTTTTCTTTGATCAGCGATAATTTGAGGCTAGTATAAGACTTTCCATTTCTCCCACACTTTTTCCAGACTGAACACACACACACACACACACACACACACACACACACACATATGTATGTAAATATTCAAACTGTCCAACTCTGTCACATCAGATGATGGACCTCATGCTGTCTGGGCCATTGTGGCCAGTTGTGCTAATTTAGATTAACCGGGGAGCAAACTTGTGAATTCCTGATGACAGTGTTAACTCTTAGAGCACTGTGCTACTCAGGAGCCTAACACATATCTAAAAGGTTAATAATTATATTTGGCAGTTTCTACTGATCATGCTTGTGTTTTTCAAAATAGTTTCACCTCTATAAGACTTTATTCTCTCTCTTACTGATCACACTGCTGCTACACTCGGCCTGAACAAATGCACTACTGTCTTACTTTGTTCAGGCTTATCCACTTGTGCCCAGCTCCTGCTGCCCTGAAGCTCCAGTCTGACAGTGGGCACCGTGGCTGCTGAACCTCAGCCAGAACAGCATTCAGGAAATCCCCTCGGCCTTTGGCTAACACTTGTGCTCCACTCTCCATCAATACTGTTTGTCCAATGCTCTTTTGAGGAGGAAAGGAGTTAGTCCAGTGTCAGCAGATGATATGAAGACTGTGATGGATCACTCTTCTGAAAGAAATTCCCTGAGTTTGTGTTGTGATAATAGTGGATACTTTCAGATGGTTTTCCCATTGTGTAATCCACCACACATCAGTGTGGCTTTAGGTTGACTAATCTCAACCAGCACTATTTCACCATGAATGCATCACACAGCATGGCGTACTCCCATAATTCACTTCATAATTTACAGAGTGAACCAGACATTATTTCTCAGTAGCTTTAGAATCAGAATGCACGTTTTCTTACTACCTACAGGCTCAAGATTTCAGACGAAAGGGCCTAGACATTGGTCATGTGGGCGGTGGAATCAGACATGGCAAGTAAACTCACCACTTGAGTTTTCAAACTTGCGGGCCTGGCATCTCTCTTGGCATCACTCATTGCCCCTGTGGTGCCCTGCACTGGCACTACCGTCTGTGCCTCCACCCTCTGCACGGTGACTTTGAGCCTGACCATTAGACCACTGCGTTTGGCATCAATCGCTGCCAAGACGTGACTCACGAGAGAGAGAGAGACAGATGCTTTTCTCTCTACCTGATGATGCTGTACTCCACTATTCACTCAATTCACTCAACACAGTATTTGCTTTTACAAGCCTCAAGATACAGCTGTGAAATTTCATGTGTAAAACTGATGCTTGTCTGTTTTTAAATAAAATGCAGTAGTAGAATCAGTCTGTAACAATGAATACATACATACTAGAGGCATGAAGGTGCTAATGTGTAGCTACATTGTACTAATAGATACATACACCCAGCTAAAAGGTAGCATGTTCTACAACAGACAATGGCTGCTTCCTGGTTGTGTACTACACACTAATAGTATAGAGATTATACTATGTAGAAATCTTAAATTATGTGTTTGACAGTCTAGCACACAAAATAATTAACATACTACACCAGGGGTCATGAATAGGCGGCAAATGGTCCAAGTCCTGACCCAGACGCTGTCCGATTAGGACCTGGACCTGTAACTGATAAGTTATTAAGAGCTGTTTAATTATGAACAGAGTGTTTATTTAAAGTGTTGTGACTCTTCTAGTTGTTACGGTTCAGGTTTAGTGCTCCAGGAAACTCTGAACACTGTGAATCCAATGAGTGACACAAACAGGGCAGGGCTCCAGTAAAAACAGCCCAAGGGATGTGATAAAACTCTTTTCAGACACTTTAAGGATGGCAGTGTTTTGTGAGGTTAAAACCAGCATTTTTTTTAAATAAGGGACTGATTATGGGTTGAAATATTCTCATAACGCTGAATGGATTCTGTTTACCAATAAAGTCTCGTCCTTCAGCATAAAGAGCCAATCAGATCGCCGATTATGGAAAAGCAGTAAAGTCCACTGCAGTTGTATATCATATAAAATCATGTTGTATATTGTAATGTAATTCAAAGGGTAATTTGATTTGAAATTCCACTGTTAACAACATAAAATGTGGCTATAACTACAAGGCTACTTCACTATGCAGGATATGGCACTGATCATAAGCAGGTTATACATTATGTTCTGGACCTTGGCTTGAGAAAGTTTTCTCTAACTGGACCTTAATGATTTTTTATTAATTACCCCTGTACTACACCTTGTCTTACTATTGATTTAAGTCCATGGTCCTAACCAAAATAAACACCAAAGTATTTTTATTTTTCTTAAATCTTTTCAATCTTTCTGTCCTTTTAAAACTTGAAGCATGTTCAGAATAAAGGGATGCAAAGAGTAAATGTTAAAATGCTAATTGAGCCTCAGTCTAGCAGAGGAGGTAACTTGACAAGTGAAAAATCTCATGGGAAAGAAAGCCATGCTTGGAAAGTGCTCATGAGGGAAGATAGTCTCTTCTTCAGTCGCTTTTATTTTATAGCCAATAAAATCCTAAGCTCATCACAATCAAGATCAATCAAGAAGGGTCCTTTGAGTGAATCACAAAGGGAATTTTCCTGCACTCTGATTTGGAATGTTTTCTTTGAGGGATCCGGCCGCCATTAGGAGCTGTGAGTGAGCGAGGTTGCTTTGGCTTTTAAAGCGAGAGCCCTTTTAAAGATGCTCTATCTAAAATGCCTTGCAGACTGTGCCAATGGCAATTAATAATGGATGATGCCCGCCGCAAAGTTAATTTAACTCCAACAAAGACTGGCAGCTTATTTGCTGATGAGATTATTAAACACACACTTAGAGACACACACACAGACGAGCGCGCACACACACACACGCACACGCTTGCATGTCCTGTTGGCTGTCTGGGTGGTTACGGCGGAAATTGGCCATTAAACAGAGTGAACAGGCCAGTCCTTGCTGGCCATGCTGAAAGATGGTAAACTGGTGTCTGATTGGTCCAGCCAGAGGACGAGTGACTTCGTTAATTAATAAAAGTTCCTCTCAGGTTGTTTCTTATTATGAGGTGCTGCTTTGCAGATAGTTAACCTAATACATGCACAAAGGCCAAAAGGTCACAGTGACTGCTGCTGCTGGTCTTTTCAGTGTTTATCTTATGATTCTGGTCAGATTGGACACTGTAATCTTTTCACTTCCTACATCGGTGCCTCTCTGCTCTAATGTAACTTCTTGTTGTCTTTTTTCACAGTGATATCATATATTATGTATCTTCAGAACATACATAATGAATGGGTTAAAGCAGCTGAAGCAAGGGTCATGCAGACCTAGGAACACCACACTACAAAAGCACTGCCACACACTGTTAACTAGATTAAACAAACTCAAATTAACTGCTGAATAACTCCAGTTCAGGCAGAGGGAGGAATTCACGCCAATCAGACACGCTTAGTTTCCATTGCAATCAGATCAGGCTAGTAAAATAACAAACAAAAGCTTCCTGATGTTCTCTCCCAAGATATTATACACTGCCTGCCTATGAGGGCTCAATGTCCTCAGCTTAACTTCCTTTTGGAGATGAGTCTCAGGCTTGAAATGAGTGATCAGTCCAAGTTTTTTCTGGTCAGCTGCTACCGTAAGTTTTTTTGCTTTGATATTTACACATTTGGACACTTTCATTTTACTTTCTTTACATTCTTATATTTGTCTAATCAGAACAATCCAAAACACACACAAATAACAATCCACAATGTTTTTGTAAAATACGGTGCTGTGAAAAAGTCAGAGACCATGAAGTACATAGTCTTGTACAAGGCTTTGACTGTTGTTGATGTCCTCAGGAAAGATCTGATGTAAACCGCAGTTCAGAGTTGACAGATGGTCTCTGACTTACAGACTGTGCCATGCTCTTTGTTTCAATCCTCACTTCATTATTATGACCATTATACCATGTTTATAATATGACCATAGACTTAGGACTTTCTAAAGGACAACTAAGTGGTGAAACTAAGTTGTGCTGTTCTACCATATGCTATGTGAGCAGCAGATAGGGATTAGTGTTGGAAAACCCGGTTGTATCTTTTAGCTAATTACTGCCTTCATTTATTTGTTTCTGTTTCTGGACTTTTCACACAGGACAACTTATGCTTGCAGATGTTGTAAACAAAAGCTCTTTGTTGTTGCTGCTATTTCTGCAGGTGTTGGTGTGTGTCAGATGTGGGTGGATTCCATTTAAAAGGTGCAATAGCGCTAATATTTCCATTAGTCTCCTGTCTTGGGAGAGACAGTGGGCTCATCTGTGTGACACGGCGAGTGCCATTCCATTCAAAATGGTGGCTTAAGAAGCTGGAATCTAATATCTTTTTGGAACCTGCCTCAGTAAGATTACAATAAGGGAATCTGTAATCTAGATATGAGCGAAAATAATGTCTGTAAGGTGCAGTGTATGAGCCATATATACCTTCAAATGGCTGCTGTAATCTTTGCTAAAGGATTATTAACAACAGCAAAACTACATTTGTTTTAAGCTGTATTGCTTTTTACAGAGCATTTGTGCAAATGCTCATATTCAGAACTAAAGGGAAATGTACAGTTTTAGCATTGGTGGGTTTTACTTTTTTGTTTGAAGTGGTTGAATTTGAGACACAATCCCATCATGAGACTCTTTCAACACAATGTTTTAAGACTAAACTCTCCAAATATCTGTAATGAGATCGTCTCTCAAAAATTCTTGAACCCCTTCCTTTTTACATGCTCATCCCTCCCTTGTCCATCAGTCTTCGGGGATTGGTCAGGGGGCCTCATGGACTCATATTGGTATTGCCCGGGAAATGTACCCCTGTCTGCAGGGAGAGTGGCAGTGTTGTCAACCCACTGCTATGTTGCTCAGGATCCTAGTCTGTAAATGTTTAGTACCTTGTAACATAGTACTATATTACGTTTACTTATTTCTTATTTAAGCCATAAGTCTTAGAGACTTAGGGGTATAGCAGCCCATTGTGCCCAGGATGTGATGGAAGGGTGACCTGGGGATGCCCCTCTCCTCTTTGGCTGTCAGCATTATATGGAAATGATCCTGTGTGTTTCCCAGGTCTCATTCATAGAATTTTAATGGACTAGTGCCATCAATTTTTTATTTTTTAAATATGTGATCATATTACCTTTATTTTCCTTATCCCGTCCTGCACTCTGGTAATTGCCTTCTGTCTGCTGTGTGTCTGTAGACACTGACAGACGTGAAGGATATTGATGTGATGTGAAGTGTGAAATGCAACCAAATACTGCAACTCAACTTTGGATGCATGAAAGCTTGCTTCTTTCAGATATCTTTGAATAACATAAAGCAAGGCAAAGAGTGGGCACAGTTGTTGTTTTTGTTGTTGTTGTTGTTGTTGTTCTTCTTCTTCTTTTTTCGGCTGCTTCCATTTGGGGTAGCCACAGCGCATCAACCGTGATCCGCACTGTCCATCTGGCACAGTTTTTACGCCAGATAAAGAGTGGACACAGTTAATATTCAATATTTTGGCATCATTTTTCATTATTCTATGTTTTTTTTCTGTAAATAACCTGTTTGAGTCTTGTTTCTTGAAGTGGTTGCATTGAGAATCACATACTCCCACCAAGATCTCTGAGTATACTGCCCAAACCTCTCTAATGAGGCCATCTGTCAAAAGTATTTGACTCCCCCTCTTCACCTGCTCACGGCTTCTCACCTGTTCTGTAAGATTTTTTGCTCCCTCACCCATCACTCATGGGGGACCTGTGAGGGGGAAGTGGAGGTTGTTCTCATTGGAGCAGGTGGGAGTGGATTTGGCGTAGAGTGTGGAAGGTGCTGTGACCCTGGAACAGCATTAATACCAGCTCCACTCTTATTCCCTCCCACCTCAGCTGTCTGAACCACACTGGCAACAATAAATCACCTCCCTCTGCAGCCTGGCTGAATCACACAGCTGCAGTAATATCAGCCTGCCGCTAATTGAACCACCTTTTCCAGTATACACTCACTTAGCAGTTTGTGCAGACCCCACCGAGCTCCGGCTGAGACTTCCACTGAGGCTCCGAGTCGCAGTGTGAAAACGTGTGTGGTTTAGCGACTAGTGCTCGAGAGGGCTGTCGTTTAGCTGGATGTGGATATTACCAAACAAAACCGTTTGTCTTTTGCTTTTATTATGGCAGAAGTCCTACAGAAAAAGAGCAGAGCGAGATTACTTTTTACAATCTCACGTTAACATGAGTTATATCAGAGAAAGTAGTGTGAGGGATTAGATGCATATTGTTAAAGACAACTCAGAGAGTTTTCTCAAATCAGTCCGAGGGAGACTTCTCTCAATGAAGTCTATGTATGGTCTTCATATAATTTACATGAGCCCAAATGTCTTTTAAAAGCTGTACAAAGCAAAATTTCAAATTGCACGATGAGTAGATATTGTAACTGTTTGCATTATAAAAACAGAACAATTGCTAAATCTTCAGAACTTGAATCGTTAGCACTGTTTAGAGTGAGGAACATCAAATATTATACCTGCCATCTTCCCACAGGTTTTGATGGAGGAAAAGAATTCATTAACTTGTCTTGAATTTTTACAGTCTCTACTTTTTTAGTTCACTGAGTTATTGTCTATGAGAAGTGTGGTGTGTTCTCCCTGTGTCCGTGTGGGTGTCCTCCGGGTGCTCCAGTTTCCTCCCACGGTCCAAAAACACACGTTGGTAGGTGGATTGTTGACTCATTGTGTCTCTAGGTGTAAGTGTGTGAGTGTGTGTTGCCATTGTCATTAGGGACTACTTCCTTCTGTCATCAAGAGTGGAAAGCCCTTAAGTTTGAACAGTTAAAGAGACTCTAGATAAAATGCTGTGTTTTATAGCCCTCATTACAGATGATAGAGAAACCAGTCAGTGCCTCTGGATTTATTCGTGAGGGAGAACAACTGTGGTATTGAGGGTGTTATCATTGATAAGATGGTCATAAGATCTTTCAGTGTGTGTGTATGTGTGTGTGTGCGTGTGCACATGTTTATTAAAGCTGTGTTTGGGATTGGCTGCTCTGTGCATATTTGTGTCTGTGTAATATTTGTTTTGTTGTCCCGTCTGTCCATTGGGATGGTTGTTTTGTCTTGTTTCAGCATGTGCTTTTTACTCAGTCTCTCGTTGCCCATTTGGATTGTGTGCATGGCCTGATGTGTGAAAATACAGGACAGGACATGTCCAAAAGTTTGCAGACACTCCTTATAACCAGGTAATTCAACTACTTAGGAGCTCAGACATATAGGCTCCCTAAATCGCCAAAAAAAAAAGCATGAAAATAAATGAGATGCCCTCTAGTAGCTGCACATGAGTCTAAGGTCACCATGCTAAATGCCAAGTGTTAGCTAGAGGGTTATAACCCTCCACACCACACCCTCCCCTCAGTATTAGAAGACACTGATGAGGGAGTCACCACAAACATTTGGCCAATTACTGTAGCATTCAAGTTCAATAAACAGGAGTATCAAATGTATGCACACACACAAGCACCAGCACCCATATAGACACTCCTACTCACATATTTGGATCTCAAAGAATGCCTGCAAGCTTAAGACACCCAAACACACTCACACACCCGTGCAATCATGCAGGGACCAAAAGCCAATTTTCACTGCCACTATGGTGAGACCCACTTCATTAGAATTGGAGAGAGAGTGGTGAGGCAGCTCCTCCAGTGGCAGAGAAGCAAGAGAGTGACAAAAAAAAAAAAAAACAACTGGAAGAGTCTGATGTACTTTCTTCTTTTTTATTTCATTTTTCCTTTCTTCTTTCTTACTCTCTTCCTTTCCACACAGCCTCTATTCCAACCTTTCTGCTTGAAAGAAAGGCAGAACAGAGGGGGAAGAGCAGCTATCTCATTACATCCCATTCCCAGGGTCCTGGGAGCTGTATCCTGGCCACGAGCCACAAGCGCCTACGGAGTTTCAGTGTTAGCTGCTAGCTTAGCGTCTGTGTTGTCTGCGTGAAAGCAAGGCCCGTGCTTGCTGTCTTCGTCTGCTTCTCTTTCTCTGGGTTCTGCAGTTGTTTCATGGTCTGAACGAGGCTCTTTAATGAACTCTTTCGGGGATTGGCGCTCTCCCAGGGCCCTATCTGTGCCGCCACAGTGACTGAACTTACTGTAGCTGAGCGGCTGCGGGAAGGGGGCTGTTCACTCTGACAACACACAGTCTGCGGCGGTGATAGGGTTATAGGTGGTGATTTATCAGTTTCAGATTTAAGGCTTATGTTCTGTGCTCATCTCCTTTGGCCAATAAGTCTAAAGAATAAATCTGAAATATGTTGTAAACTCTTAGAACAGCCCTGGTGTGCCTTTGAAATCCAACCTAATGTCAGGAGCTTCACTTCATTTATTTTATTTTTAATACCAATGGCTGATTTATTGTGAATTTTCTTTTGTCAGAACATATTTCACTGAAAATACACCAAAGCCTCAACAAGTGAAAGTAATGTCAGTGTTTCCAATATTCACTGCCTAACTCTTTGCCATTACTACAGCTTCCGTGCTTTTCAGAGGACTGAAAAATTCTGTTTTAGATGTCAGTTGCTTTTAATGCTTCCCCGTTTCATCCCTGGGGGCGGGAGCCATGTCCTGGTGGTTAGGGAACTGGGCGTGTAACCGGAAGGTTGCTAGTTCGATCCCCAGAGCTGGAAAGTCATGACTGAATTACCCTTGAGCAAGGCACCTAATATCCAACTGCTCTCTGGGCGCCATGACTTGGGCTGCCCATCGCTCCGGGCATGTGTGCTCACTGCCCCCTAGTGTTCACTTATTGGAACACTCAGTGTAAATGTGCGTTTCCCTGCATGGATTGGGTTAAATGTAGAGAACAAATTCCTCTGTGTGCATCAGAGTGTTCAGTAAAGTGAATCTAGTTCTGATTCTAATTCCAGCAGCCCTAAGCCATTCTCTTAATCTTTACATTCATTCATTCATTCATTCATTATCTGTAACCAGTTCAGGGTCACAAGGTGGGAATACACCCTGGAGGCGGCGCCAGTCCTTCACAGGGTAACACATTCACTCACACACTCACACCTACGGACACTCTTAACTCTCCAATTTACATGCCTGTTTTTGGACCGTGGGAGGAAACCGGAGCACCCGGAGGAAACCCATGCAGACACAGGGAGAACACACCACACTCTTCACAGACAGTCACCCGGAGGAAACCCACGCAGACACAGGGAGAACACAACACACTCCTCACAGACAGTCACTCGGAGGAAACCCACGCAAACACAGGGAGAACACACCACACTCCTCACAGACAGTCACACGGAGGAAACCCACGCAGACACAGGGAGAACACACCACACTCCTCACAGACAGTCACACGGAGGAAACCCACGCAGACACAGGGAGAACACACCACACTCCTCACAGACAGTGAACCGGAGCGGGACTCGAACCCACAACCTCAAGGACCCTGGAGCTGTGTGACTGCGACACCTACCTGCAGCGCCAGCGTGCCGCCCTAAATCTGTAAACATAATTTAAATTTTCATTCAATTTAGAGTCAATTTAAGGGTTTAAATGTTCTTTAAATATTGAAAATGTTTTTCTGCACTTAAATAATGGTTTATTTTATAAAAGTGCAAAACTGCTGAGTTGATGAAAATGACTCTCAATGCAGGTGTAAATGCCCTTTATTTAAATCTGTAAAATCAGCTGCACTTTACCCACATACTCAGTGTTTCATTGTAAATTCAGGGGTTGGAGCACAAAAACAATGAAAACAACAGCCCAGTTCCTTATGGGCTGCATTGTGTAAACTCTGGAACTTTTTCTGCTGCAACTTCTCAGCAATGACACTGACTTCTATAGAGTTAGAAGCACATCAGCAGCGTTTCAGTATAGTAGCCACCCACAGCAGAGCAGCGGAGAAACGGAGGGAAAATCAGTCATCCTGCTCCCTGTGGGGAACAAACTAGTGTCCTCAGTTCTGGCTCTAGAGCGCGCACACCATCAGCTCACCACTGGATTAGTGGAATGTTTTGGAGACACGCCTCCATTTTAAGACTCTGGAGCTTTAATTGGAAGGTAATTGTTGACAACTATTACAGCTCAGTTTAGATTATCAGCATTCCTTCACTCCTGGTTTCTTCTTTAAATAACTCTTTCTCTTCTCTTATGCCTCTCTCTCTCTCTCTCTCTCTCTCTCTCTCTCTCTCTCTCTCTCTGTGCCTGTGTATCTCTCTGTTGTTGGATTAAGGGCATTACCTGTGCACTGGAGTGAGGAGAATTAAATAACGCTTAGTGTCGTGTTCAAATTGGAAAAGGGAAAAATAACCCTCTTTAAATTCGGTTATTAAATTTCATCAGGGACAGATAAGCCCCAGCCTTTCCCTTCTCTTTCCCTTCTCACATTCTCCCTGACTCTATCCATGCAATGTTAGAATAACGTCTTTGTTATTCTCTGTATTTCTGTGTGTTATTCTTCTGTAATTCTCACACATGTGGAAGTGATGGATCAGACTCATTACTGTGCATGAAACGTGGCTCCATGTGACTCAGCTCAGCTAACAGATATATGGAGACTGCAGGATACTCTGTCTGTGGGACTTTACTCAGAGTTAATGGTGCTTATTTACTTTACAATCGCTGCTGAAATTAGATTCTTCCCCATTTAAAAGCCATTCATATTGTTTTTATGGAAATGCATCTTTGCTTATGTTTATAGCGCCTTTGTAATGGATTCAGGGGATTGTTCTTCAGCCAAGTGGAAATTTGATTCCCATCAAAGACTCAGGAATGAGTCCAAAACATCACGAAGGGAATGACACAACCTGGACATCTGCTGTGGTGCTGCAGTCTGCCTGAGATAATCCCATTAAAATGGCAGTTTATTAAAATGGGAAAACACACGGTGGGATATTGTGTTTCTGTGCACTGCTGGAGGAATATACAGTTACGGTGCAATGAGGGCGAGAGAGAGAAAGAGAGAGAGAGTGCTGATTAATGCTAGCTCTTTCTAAGAGGGCCCCAAAACTGATGACTACTCCCAAACGAGGCCAGGGCTTTTCCTAGAGCAGATACTCTGAGTAATGTAAACTAAGGATCGTAAGGTGTGTGTGTGTGGGTAGAGGTGTGTGTGTGTGGGTAGGGGTGTGTGTGGGTGGGTGGGTGGGTGGGTTTTTTAGTGTTTTGGGTCATACATTATATACATACCTTGTGTTCAAATTGGAAGGGAACAATTAATGGCACCCCACATTTGTCTCTGTTCAGGGCCAGTCATGATGCCACTTGTGGCGTGACCAGTGTGGGCACCTTAGACAGTCTGTCTTTATGATTTGTGCAAAGTTATATTCTAACTAGTCATTTTGTTTTGTCGTGCCTTCGCATCATAACACTTTTGCATAAATTATAGCAAACCTCAGCTTCATTTGTCACGTTTCTCTGTAGCATTACAGTCAAGTCATAAGGCAGTAGAACATATTATAGTTTACATTGCTCTGATCTCATTACAGTAACCGACTTTTATTTGTCTCTATAAACAAGCGACATAAATCGGACGTACACTATTTTAAACATACACACTTCCTCTTTATAAATTATCTAAGCCTTACTTGTATACAATATGTAATTATGTGGGACCCGCCTCAGCTGACTGCACAACTTTAACAGTGAATGTGATGCACACACTGCACGTGTGCAGTGCAGAGTGGAACAAAGTTGACAAACAATGTGTAAATCATATAATGAAAAGACTTTAAAAACATGAAACATGCTTTTAACATCATTACAAAGCAGTACAATGACTTTTGCACTCCTCATTTAACCAAGCTGTGGTAGTGAACACGCACACACACACACAAACACACACACTACCATGGCGCCTGGGGAACTGTAAGGGGTACACTTCAGCTGTGGATGATGAGGGAGAGGAAAGGCCTGCTTCTCCAAACTTTAGGCCAAGAATGATGCTAATGTGAATTTATCTGAATGAATATTTTAAGACTAGGGGCAGCACTGTGGTGCAGCAGGTAGTGTCTCTGCCACAGCTCTAGGGACCTGGAGGTTGTGGGTTCGAGTCCAGCTCCAGGTGACTGTCTGTGAGGAGTGTGGTGTGTTCTCCCTGTGTCTGTGTGGGTTTCCTCCGGGTGAGTTTCTGTGAGGAGTGTGGTGTGTTTGCCCTGTGTCCGCGTGGGTTTCCTCCGGGTGAGCGTCTGTGAGGAGTGTGGTGTGTTCCCCCTGTGTCTGCGTGGGTTTCCTCCTGGTGACTGTCTGTGAGGAGTGTGGTGTGTTCTCCCTGTGTCTGCATGGGTTTCCTCCGGGTGACTGTCTGTGAGGAGTGTGGTGTGTTCTCCCTGTGTCTACGTGGGTTTCCTCCAGGCGACTGTCTGTGAGGAGTGTAGTGTGTTCTCTCTGTGTCTGCATGGGTTTCCTCCGGGTGACTGTCTGTGAGGAGTGTGGTGTGTTCTCCCTGTGTCTACATGGGTTTCCTCCGGTTGAGTGTCTGTGAGGAGTGTGGTGTGTTCTTCTTGTGTCTGCGTGGGTTTCCTCCAGGTGACTGTCTGTAAGAAGTGTGGTGTGTTCTCCCTGTGTCCGCATGGGTTTCCTCCGGGTGAGCGTCTGTGAGGAGTGTGGTGTGTTCTCCCTGTGTCCTCGTGGGTTTCCCACGCTCCAAAAACACAAGTTGGTAGGTGGATTGGTGACTCAAAAGTGTCTGTAGGTGTGAGTGAATGAGTGTGTGAGTGTGTGTTGCCCTGTGAAGGACTGGCGCCCCCTCCAGGTTGTGTTCCCCCCTTGCGCCCAGTGATTCTGGGTAGGCTCCCGACCCACCGTGACCCTGCAGGATAAGGATTACAGACACTGAATGAATGCATTTAAAGACTTCTTCTGCTGCCTCTGTGCAGTTCCAGAGTTAGTTTCTGTGTTCCACTTATTTTAAATTCCTCTTTCAATTTCTGTTCAATTTTACTTTTTAGTTCCCATGTTTTCTAAGTTCTTGTTGTCTTTAACTTGTGATTTTGGTTCACAGCTGTAGATTTGACTTGTGAGTGACCTGTAAATTTTTTTCTTTTTATTCTAATTCTGGATTACCCCAAATAAATGCACTGAATTCACATGTATCCGACGGCCTTTGACTCTCTGTTGTTGCAGCTGTAAATCAGAGGCAGGGCTGCTATGAGTTCACGTCTGAGAGATTTATTATAATACCTACTGGGTTTTCATATTCAGAACAAACAGGACAAATAAGAAAGAACTGTAATATACCAACAATTTTTCCCTATCCACCACAGGTGTAAATGGTGTAAATAAACACTCAGTAGAGAGGGTTGTCATTAGGAGTAGTTTATGATATATATCCATGTAGACATGTGGAACAAATATATAATGCAAAACTCTCAGTAAGGTTAACTGAATGAGTTCGTCTTTCATTCTTTAGTTGACTGTAATATTTCTGTTGGTCCAGAGTGGGAAGAGAGTTTCATTGGAAATATTCATTTTTAAAAAGCCCTGCCCTTCCTCCATAAACATTGCCCAATTAAAGAGTAAGTGGCTGATGAATTTCTACGAATCATAAATGATACATCCATATCCCCTTTTGGCACTGCCAGGCAGCATGATTTGCATACATATTGTTCCACACCTTTTCTGTTCCTCACAGCAACCTGCCCACTCTCTGCGGCAGAGTGCAATAAAGGTGACTGTGTGGTGGCTGAGGGGTATCAGCCTAATTTTTTATGCCATAAAATGAAAAAAGTGAGGCACTGCGGACTGGTTACTTAGTGAAGAGAACTATCAGCCAATAGCTTGTGGATTCAAATCCCAGAACTGGCTGGGTACACCCGGGGGTTCCCTCTTCTGCCCCAAGTGGCGCTGCCCTGCTGCTGACTCAGTGCTGCTCCCAGGCTGGACATTTTTCTGTGGACGATCATTTATCCATTCATTCATTGTCTGTAAGTGCTTTTCCAGTTCAGGTTGAGGGTCACTGTGGGTCCAAAGCCTACCCAGAATAATTGGGCGCAAGGCAAAAAAACACTGAGGGGCACCAATCCATTGCAGAGCGACACACACTCACACATTCACTCACACCTATGGACATTTTTGAGTCGCCAATCCACCTACCAATGTGATTTGGACTGTGGGAGGAAACCGAAGCATCCGAAGGAAACCCATGCACACAAGGGGAGAACACACTGGAACTGTGTGATATTGACACTACCTGCTGCACCACAGTGTGAACAGTGTGGAGTATCAAACAAAACAAAGTCTTGCCAGGGACTCCTCGGTATACAACATTTCAACAAGTTGTTGCAGTAGTGTGTAAGTTTCCAAATACTCTCTGTACAAATGGTGTAATAGCAGTATCCAGCGGTATATCTGAGAGTCAGTATCAGGACCAGTAACACACCAGAGTCATTGTGACCTTGGTTAGAACGTAAACCAACATGCGGGGAGTTGTCTACCACGTCAGATTGATGAAGCTTGGGCTGGCTGCTTCTGAGTTGTCCTCCGCCTGCATGCTGCGAGTGGGCGGTTTGGCTCTGGCTTCTTAAGACAGAGTAATAACAGTTTATTTTTCTGCAAATAAAAAATAAAAAAAAGAATAGAAGATGAAGAAGAAAAAAGCCGATACAGCAGATAAGTGACTCAGAAACGTGTGAGACTTTGAAATTTCCGCGCCAGTCAGATCTGGGTGGCAGCAAGGACACACCGTATTTATACGCAAGCTGTTAGCAATTAGCCCTGGATGAAATCTTAGGGCCGCGTTGTGATCGTGCCTGTGCCAGGCCAGAGGATCTGGTAATGAGTGTCTTTTTCTTTTGGAAGTGAGAAGGCTCATAGTGCACTGCTTCATCCACAGCCTTAATATGATGATTAGTGGTGTCCTTAACCCGCTGCTTGCTGGTATTGATTGTGCTGCCTCTATAAATAGCCAGGTCGGGGTCGATTCCATTTCAGTTCATCTCTCTGAACCAAGAGACTCGGCTTATAGTTCAGTGGAGCCTCAGCACACTGGAAACATGCACAGATATTGAAAACCATTTTAATTTCATTTTAGTTTCATGTATATAGATTGTTTCTCATTCACAAGGAAGCTTTTCAACAAATCATCACATAAATGTACAGAAGCAAGAAAACAAGGACACGGATTCTCCAGTACACAATCAAAATAGAAGCAGGAGGATATAATCAGAGCATAAAAGGATGAGGTGGCTTTTATTCAGAGTGAAAGGGTTTGGAAATGAAAGTTTTGAGGTGAATGAGATTGAGGCAGTGTTCCAAAATACATGAAAGATCTGTCCCCAAACGTTTATCATAGGATAATACACTCTTTCATATTCTTTATGGGTTATATAGCAAAGGCAAGGGCTCCCTTCAAAACCATGAAAGCTATATAAACACGTTTGCATGATGAAACGCTTCTTCAGATTAATGGAGAATGTGTTGTTTATAGTTCTAAGTAGCACTTTTTTAGAAAATGGTTCTAAACCTCACCATAAATGGCTTATTTTATTGAGAGAATTTTCAGCTTCGCAGCAAATACACCAGTGTTAACATTTAACACTCTTTAACAGACTCTGTGTTAATTTAACACTGATATTGTTGATTTAACACGGGTGAATTTGCTGTGTTGTTACATAAAAGGACACTTTTTGATGCCGAACACTACTATAGAACAAGGAAGTGTTCATAAAGTTATGGCTGGATGGTCCATGTAGTCCATAGTCTGTCCATTGCTCTGCATACTTTGTTAGCTCCGTTTCACTCTGTTCTTCACTAATCAGGTGGTGGTGTGTTAGTGTGTGTTATGTTGGTGTGATGGATCAGACACAGCAGTGTTGATGGAGTTTTTAAAGCCCCAGTGTCTGGACTGACAATAGTCCACCAACTAAAATTATCCAGCCGACAGCGTCCTGTGTCACTGATGAAGAACTAGAGGACGGCCGACATACACTCTACAGCAACAGATGAGCTACTGTCTCTGACTTTACATCTACAAGGTGGACCAACGTGGGAGGAATGTCTCACAGAGTGGACAGTGAGTGGACACAGAGTCACTGAGATTGATCCACCTCCCAAATGATCCACTGCTCTGTCGTGGTCCTGTGGGGGGTCCTGACCAATGAAGAACAGGGCATTTGAATCACAGTTTGGGATTAGGAGCATAATCAGGATCATTCAAATACTTCAAAGCACTTTTATTCTTCATCATGCAGGTAGAATTTGATAGAAAAATCTAATAAAATAAAAAATCTCATAGATATTATCTACTGCAGGTCGACTCCTTTAGGAGAGAAGGAGAACTTGATACTGGATGCAATGAATTTACTTTCTTTTTCCTTCACCTGCTGCCTCCCTCCAGGCTGGACTGGGCTCCGTTAGTGACAAGGTCTTTTGGTGGACAAACCTTGAGTGATGATGTTATAACTCAATCCTGTGTTAAACACACACACAAACCCAGACCTGCTCTCTGCTGGATCTCTGTGTTGTGTACACTTCAGGGTTATTTCTCCAGCTTAAGTCTGAGGATCTGTGAGATTTACACTGGGAGCTTTTAAAGCTTCATCCCTTCACAGCTGCCACCGCTGCTGTAGTAAGAAGATAATTCTCTTCCCAGTTAATCAGGTAATAAAACACCAAGCCTAGAAAGTTTGCCCTCTTGTGAGTTTTACTTTTGTAAAAAAAAAAAAAAAAAAAAAAAAGCTTAACACCGAATCAATCACCATAAAATGGTCAATTAGCTTCAGCTTTAACATGAGATGAGTTGAGATACTTGTTAAAACATTTATAGGTGAATAGATGTAGTTTATCTTTCACTTTTTTAAAAAGAGTCTTCAGAGAGAAAAGGTATCATTTAAATGTAATAACATAAGATATTTTATGTTTGTTCTGCATTGATAGGTTCACATAGGTTTGTACTTTGAGGATATTTCTTCTGTTTTATCAGTGTCTGAAAATGACAAAAACATGAAGCTTTTTTTGGTTGTTGTTAAAAAGATAATGCCACCGTTATTTCTGACTTTATTTGTTCCAGTCATTTGTTCTCGCAATGTGAGAGACGTTCCAGGAGTGCCAATATTACACGATAATGGCATTCTGACTGAAGCTCTTCAGGTATCACTCCGCAAAATACATGTAACCTAGCAACGACGCCAGCGCTTACAAGACAGAACTGTGCCTGGACTTTTTCACCCAATGGGGAACAGGTTCATTTTCCGTTCACGCACCTTATTTTGAACAGAGTAAAGAGTCATGGTGCAGTGGACTCTGCTTTCTGATTTGTAAACAAAAGAAAATCGGATATAAAAAAAAAACCCAGTAAATTGCTACGTCTATGTGGTTTCTGTGATTATGTTTAACTCGAGTCGAGGTGCGTATTTTTTCTCTGATGCTCTCATTCACCAGCTCCTCAGCGATACTCTAAAATATTCACTTTTAATTTAAACAGAGAGAACTTGGCATCGTTTAATGTATGATATAACTATGATCTGAATCTGCTGTAAACAATGGTTAAACCATGACATTTTGTCATGCCCTCGTCATGTCTGTTTCCCCAGCCATGTGCTCTTTTAGCACATGGCTATGTTTGTTGTTGTTCTAGTCCCGCCTTTGTCCCGCCTCCTCGTCTGTGTCATTTGTTAATCTGCCCTCTCCTTAGCTGTCCAGGTGTATCGTGTCTGTGTCTTGTATTTAAGTTCCCTTGTGTCTCTCCTGTTGGTTGGACATTTCACCTTGGTCGTTCCTTATCCAGTTGTCTCGTTTCCGATCATCGTTTTGTTCCCCAGTCTAGTCTGTCTCTGTGATAGTTTCGTTTCATTTCGTGTTGTGTTGTTTCTACTGTTGCCTGTATTTGTTTTGTTGTATCTTTCGTTATATTAAACTCCCACGAGCCTGACACATTTTACTGACTTGATGTGTTTATCTCTGCTTCTGTCCTGATTTAGACGGTTCCAACATCGCACAAGTTAAAGATCTAGAGTTCGTTGAAAAGAGCAAAAAGCAATGTGTGACGGAATGGAACTATTATTCCTCGCGGAAGGTTGATAAACAAATAAACTTTCACTGTTTTCTTTATCTTAAAACCTAATAATAAACAGCAGTAACGAACTGTGGTACAATCGCAATAATACACTCGAGGTCCTGTGAGATATTGACACTGGTGTACTGATCTTCAGCACCAATAGCTCACGTTATAGCACTCCCTCATGTGTATTATTGCATAATTATAAACCACAATAATTTTTTCAAAAAAACAAAATGTGAAAGTGACTGGCTGAGTGTGCGACAGTGGCGGATGCTGGTCTTTCAAGGAGGGGAAGCTCAATTTCGGCCTACATCATAAAATGTGCCGGTTTATTTATACGTAAATTCACGTCTCCAAACACAAGCAGCTACAAAAAAACTCACTAGAAATAGAAGCTTGATTTGTCGCTAGTCGTTTTTAACAAAGGAAATGCCGCTAAGAGGATTAAGATAGTCTGGTTCAACGCAGAACAGAATGAAAATGTAATGCTCGCTCGGAGCGTTACACCAAAGGGTCGCTGATTCGCTCATTTCATTGTCAATCAAAAAGGGATTCAGCCTCAGACAGATCATCCAATCATCATGCAGAAGCTGAGCGTCCGGGCCAGACGAGGCCAGCCCACTGCCCCATAGACCCCCAGAGACGCTGAGCGTCCGATGGGCGGGACAAAGCCCAGCATTTATCTAATGACTCGTCTCGTTTCGCTGCACTTCGCTGCTTCTCCATTGAACTCTCGCACTGTTTAAATCACTGTTAATCTGCGCGAATATTGAGAGGAAAGCCGCGTCTTTACTAGTGATAAGAAGCTGATTCTGAACAAAAGTTAATCGCGTTGTAGTGCATATTTATTCAATGACATGTACACACAACATTATATATTTGATCACTTATTTTTTGACATTTTAGGGGAAACTGAGCTTCCCTTGCAGTCTTAGAGTAATCGCCGCTGGTGTGCGATGTCCTGTAATGGACTGACACACTCTCCAGTGTGTGTTCTTGCCTTGCCTCCATAGGCTTTAGACCCACTATGAGATGCAAACTTAACTTTCAACTTTATCAATTTATCTTCATTTAGGCATGACATAAACTAGACAGGCTATGAAGTGAACATAACATAATAGATCAACAAGTCCCTTTGTAATGTTCACCCTTCCATTGTCCTTGCACACATACAGAGGTGGCGGTGGGGTGTGTGTATGTGTGTGTCTGGAGGGTTCTGCGTGGGGATGAGGTCAATCAGTGAAGCCCAAGAGAAAGCAGCAGGACACACTAAGCTGTAAGAGAACCATGAGCCCCACTGACCCCCACTGCTGCTCCACTTGTTACTGTTATTATAATTTTCAGTCTCCTTTAGTCAGTGACATTATAATAATAAATATGAGTGCACTAGTTGCAGTTTTGTGAGTCCAGCTCTGGGTAATCGTGAGGAGTTTGGTGTGTTCTCTAAGTGCCCATGTGGGTTTTCACCAGGTGCTCTGGTTTCCTCCCACGGTCCAGAAACACACATTGGTAGGTGTATTGGTGGATAGGTCTGAGTGTGTGAGTGCATGTCGCCCTATGAAGGACTGGCGCCCCCTACAGGGTGTGTTCCCGCCATGCGTCCAGTGATTCTCCCTAGGCTCTGGACCCACCATGATCCTGAACTGGATAAGTGGTTACAGGCAATGAATAAATTAAAAATAATTGCAGTTCTTTATGTGGAACTTTCTCCATTCTCACTCGATACAAGACTTTAGCTGCTCAGCAGTCTGTGGTTGTTTCTGTCTGATTCTCCTCCCCTTTAAAATGTGCCATAAGATACAGATCTGGACTGCAGACAGGCCAAAAGTTGTAGCATGTGCTGAACGAGGCTTGGTGTTGCCCAGCTGAAATAACCATGGACTTCCTAGGAAAATACCTCACCTTTATTGCTGCAGATGTCTCTCTAAAATCCCAGTATATTTGTCCATTTCAAAGGTACATTCACAAAGAACTGTTATCCCTGATAACATATTGAAACATGGAGTCATCTGACCACATTCCCCGTCTTTTTGACCAACTGAGATGAGCTCAGGCCCAGACAACACAGCAGAATTTCACCACAGAATTGATGTTTGACTGGTGTAGTAGAGCTTAAGGTTGCATTTTTTGATGCTGTGTTCAGTTATAACACTCTCCGAAATACTTCTGAGACCATATGGCTATATGTAGAATGAGGTTCTCTCATACAGTGCTG
This sequence comes from Hoplias malabaricus, assembly GCF_029633855.1. NCBI lineage: Eukaryota > Metazoa > Chordata > Actinopteri > Characiformes > Erythrinidae > Hoplias > Hoplias malabaricus. The sequence continues at coordinate 21,807,439 of NC_089816.1, read as the reverse complement.
TCTGAGGGCTTGAAGGTCACACAGGTGATAGCCTTGCCCTACACAGACTGAGATTTCTCTGGATTTCCTGAATCTTTTGGTGCTTCTCCACTGCATGGAACCTAAATTACTCTATTTGGCACGGCTCTTTTGCTTCTCCACTGGCCAAATCTGGTACCTGGTCCTTGGAATTGGGTAAGTTTTGAGTATGTCAATCACCATGAAATGCAGAGCTCATTCAAATCCAGTTTTTTTTAAATCTCTTAAGTTAAGCAGTTTTAACATTTATTTTTATTGGACTCACAAGCTCGTAACTTTACCTCGAGGTGTTATCACGAGGTTAATATGCTCCTTGGGCCGATGGCCGACGGAAATTTCCAGTGAAAGCAGAACACGCAACAAGTAAAAATGTAAAGTTCAGTTCAAAAAACAAAAACAGCATGCGAATAAATAATGTAAACATCGCCATGTAAAAATGAGTAAACATCGCCTAAATTTCCTGCTGCCATTGTTGAGGTTTTCAAAGCCAGCAATTCCTGTTACATATGGGGTTTTGTGACGTCATCGGCTCCATTTCGTGGAGGAGCCACGTGGAAAAGCAACAAGCATTCAGCAAGCCGTGCCGTGTCGAGTCGTGTAGGGCTGGACCCGTGCGGTGGAAAAAGTGACATTAGACAATATTATGTGGAGTTTATGGTGAAACACTACAGTTCTTTGTAATCTGGTTTTGAGAAATGGTCTTTTGAACTGTTTGACAGTTCTGTCACGAACCCTCCTTACTGCAGAGACTGAGACTCTTGTGGATGGTGGGTTTGGATAATACAATAAAATCTAATAAAGAAACTCAGCTTTTCTGCCTGAACAGAAGTGTGTAGATGTTGCAGAAACAATGGCGTCCCCTTGATATTTCAAACCACTGCATGACAACAAGCAGAAGCTTCTTTAGGTTTTGTTTTTCTTTTTGATTTTTAATTATTTCCTGGCAGATCTGTGTTAGAAATTAAATGATGAAGATTTCCCACCTACGTTAAACCTAACAATGTGCCTCTGCCATGTGAGAAGTTTTGGCTTCTGCTTTGCACTCTACATCTTGCACAATGCATGCTCAGAATGATCTTTGCTGTCTATCCTGTTATGAAAAACATGTATAAAATCAAGTGTGTCCAGTCTTCTGACTGGTATTGCATCTCTTCTTCTCTTTTCAAGGCACTGTTTGGTGTAAACACACTGCCCTGGTTGCACCCGCACAGACGCACAGTCTTTGAGTGGATAAACAGCACGCATGCACACACACACACACGCACGCACACATGCGCTGCCACAGTCAGTCTGGCCCTTTTCAAAACACCAGACTCAGCTCCAGTGCCATGTTATCAGCCATGGATCAGATTAGGGCTGGATGATATGACAGGAGTATAATAGTGATATTAACAGCAAGAGAGAGACAGGAAAGAGCACTGAAAAATAAGAGGAATAAAGTGAAGTGAGAGAGAAATGGAGATGGTAGAGAGATGTAGATTATGGGAGAGAGAGAGAGAAAGAAAGAGATACATATACCGTATTTTCCGCACTATAAGGCGCACCGGATTATAAGGCGCACCTTCATTGAATGACCTATTTTAAAACTTTGTCCATATATAAGGCGCACCGGATTATAAGGCGCATACAATAGACGCTACAGTAGAGGCCGCGGGTTACGTTATGCATCAATTAGATGGAGCTGCGCTAAAGGGAATGTCAACAAAACAGTCAGATAGGTCAGTTCAACTTTATTAATAGATTACAACCCAGCTTAGTTTAAGGTAAAACATGTAGTGCAATGTTAATTTACCCCACATAGTGGGGGGAGGGGAACTTCTCCTCGATTCAATAATAATAATAATCACAATATAGTAACACTCGAAATAGTGCAAAGCGATAACAATATATCAATAACTCAACGTTGCTCAAACGTTAAAATCACACAACACACAAAATAAACACGTAAAGCTCACTTTACTAAGTTATTCCTCTATTCCCGTGTTCTTCTGCGTGACTGATCGCCTTGAGTTTAAACTCTGCGTCATATGCGTGTCTCTTAATAGGAGCCATTTTGGGGTCTTTACATAAAAAACAAATGGAAATGAAATATATATACCGGTATATATCCAGCATGCACCGCGCGCGGAAGAAAATGAAGTAGGCGGCTGCTTACTGTAGTTGCGAGACCTGGTGTGGCTCAATATTGTTCCATATATAAGGCGCACCGGATTATAAGGCGCACTGTCGACTTTTGAGATAATTTGAGTTTTTTAGGTGCGCCTTATAGTGCGGAAAATACGGTAAAGAGGAGGTCTGCTGGAGAAACAATGTGGGGAGGGGGTGGTCTCCCCACCTCTCTGTCAGAGTGGGCTCATCTCTTCTGCTCATCGTTCTGATCTAGCTGCTTAATAACAACAAACACATACACACAGACACACACACACACACACACACACACACACACACACACACACACATGTTGATAAAGCATTTTAGAAGATTTCAATCTCTCTTCTTCACAGCCTTCCCACATCAGTGTGTAAATCTCATGATGCCTTGAAATATCAGCACCAGTTAAAACATTACTCCCATGATGCATAGCTGCAGTCCTACCTGATGAGGTATTCCAGGGGGTGGCCAGGGCATAGAAATAGAAAGTTTTTAGAAGGTTACTTTTAAGAGGTGATGTCGTGTCTCTGGTGCCATTAGAGGTGTTGTGATGATATTCCAGGTGATTGCTTACCTGTGTCAGTCGCATTTCTGGTTGTTTACTCGCTTTACAGTTTTATTTTAAGGCAGTGATACACTATCAGTCAGACTGTGAAATTACTGTTAATCCATATCATGTGTCCTTTTAAAGATATTAGTAGATCCTCTCTGGCATATTAACATAGACCTTAATCAAATGCTGTACTTGATTACTGCTGAAAATGATTTACTCATTGATGTTTATTACTTGCTCTCTTTAGCCCAGTCCTAGAGGCTTAATATGACCCTGGCTTTTACAACACATCATTAAAGATTAACCGACACAAGGAGAGTGCATTAGATGAGGACGGGCAATTAGCAAAATATGTTTTGCTGTCTCTTATTTCCCTCAGGTTGGACTCCCTCTCTTGTGTGTCGCAGACAACCCAAACAGCCCCTGTCTGCTGCTAAGGAGACACACACACACACGCACACGCACACACTTATAAGACAGATGTCTGCAGATACCCTTAGCATTCCTTCCTTCTTGGGTAGTGATGGAAAAACCCACCCACTCTTCCACACCCAGATTATAGAATAAAGCCACAGACCACATCCCACTAAACACTCTCACTAAGTCCACCTTCACCATCTCTGTCCAATGACCTCGGCTCAGACAGGTCCCCAGAGGTCAGTCAGGACACATTCCTGACCTTCAGAAGGTCATTACATTGTTGTTTTTACAGTCAAAATATGAGACCAGCTCCCTTTTTTTCTTCAGCTTTTGGTGTGTATGACCTTTGCCCTGGAGATGCATTTTTCAGGTTTGTAAAGAAATCTGCTGAAACATGTTTCCACACATCTCTGGAGAAGTGTTCATATGCAGCGCTGCACCGTCACTAATCAACACAGATTTAGGACAAAGGTTCTGAACCAGCAGTTGGATTTTTTTTAGTCTTGTACTAGACTTTTAGTCTCAAACAGGACTTCTAGAGGTGGTAACTGGTATTCAGTGGTAAACATACTACAGTGTATGGTTATGAAGGCTATGGGATATATTAAATTAGCCATATCCATAACAGTAGACAGCACACAGTGTAGTCTGCCATGCTTCCAGAGCACAAATCCGGTCCTGAACCTGAGCCCAGAGGTGTTGGCCTGGTCTAAGAGTGTGGTGACTCGTGGAAGTGAGGCATAGCAAATGGATGATATTGAAATTCAGTCTTAGAATTTGTTTCCATTCTCTGCAAATACTCCCAGCACCTTCAGTGATGCTAAGGGCTGGGCTCTGGGGCTTTTTTGGGTCTGATTTCCCACTTAGGGCTTCTACACGGCTCTGCATCTTTTCAGAATCATAGTGTTGAGTTGTCATCTTAAAATGGAAGGATGGGCACAATGTTTCAGCCGTGACAATCTTGAAAGCTCCTCTGTCTCCTCTGAGTAATGAGATGTTTGTGTGTGTGTGTGAAGACTGAAGGTCCATGTTATACAGGCTGACCTACAACAAATGCTACAATGTTCCCAGTTAAAGATGTAGGATAATAATAATAATCCCCTGGAGTAGCTGCACATGAGCTAATGAGGGGCTATAAACCCAGGTATAAACCCACCCTGCACTGGGTTGTGGAGCAGTGTCCTCCTGGAGTGAGTCTTTGGATCTTTTCTAATCGGATCTCACTAATGTTCCCATGGCTGAATGCCATCTGATCCCCACAACATCTTTCATCTTTCATGTAAAGCCTCCCCAGCTGATTTCCCCTTCAGTGTCTGTGCTGTATCTGCACCAGTCCTGCTCTGTGCGGGGTAGTATGTGGTATGTCAATGTGAGTATGATGTTGTTTTAGAGCTAAACCATGGCCGTTTGTCTCTAGATTAGGAAGTTGTATGTTCAAACACACCCAGCTAAGGACTGACAGTGGAAAATGATAGCGAACTTGTGGAAATGAAAACCTAAAAACCGCAGTCATTAAAGTAGCATCCTGAAATAAGTATCATTCCAATCACAGAACTTCAGATGTCTATAAGCAGCTGCAGCTACACCGACCCTTCCCAGACATGTGTGGACACCTCTGCTGCAAGGACTGTATAAAGTTTTAAAGGAAAGTATTCTATGTGTTGTGACCAGTAGCAGTAATAGCCAGGGGAGCTTTACATTACTTGTCAGTTTTAGACGTGTGTTTTGACAGCGTGACACAAAGCTGTGGAGCAACCACCAAGAATAAGAATTTACAAAGCGAGAGAAACACAAGTTCTGCCATTTTCTGACAGAACTCAAAACTTCAGTAAGAGAAACACACTCCCAGCCAACACACACACATATAAACACACACACACACACAGACACACACTGGGACTCCAAGCTCTAAAGTTTGGAGATTTGAAGGGCATCAACTACTTCAAAAAATAGATGCAGAGATTAATTTATTCCCCCACCCCTTTTTCTCTCTCGCTCCCTCTGATATTCTCTTTCTCTCTCTCTCTCTCTGTTTCTCTTTCTCTCTCTCCCTTTTTCAGCCCTCACCTTCTTTTCCCCAGACTCTTGGACATTCTTGACATTTATAAAGGTTGAAAGACAAAGTAGCTGCGTGTCCTGATAAGGGCGAGGCCTCTTCTGAATGTGAGCAAGAGTCGTCTGATGCTCTCACCTGCAGAAGAGTGAGCGAAGGGGCACATGGGATAGAGATGGGCGTGGCCATTTGAATATATAACCTAGATGCCCAACCTTTTTATACGGTTTTGTTATCTACAAAAGAAAACAATAACAATTGACTGTTGGAATGAAACACTCTTCAGCAAATGCATACAAACATGTATACATGTATGGTGTTCAGTGCAAAGCTTTGTCTGGAGGGTTATTATCCACTTCACTTTGCTGTCGAAGGAGGTCCATCTAATATTTTTTAGATGGTGTTAAATGGTGTTGAGGATCTAATAGTAGATAATTGTTGTATATAAGATGTTACTCTGTTGTTTTTCATAAGCATGACTAGAGTGAGCTAACTATGCTATAAACCCTCACGCTCCCAATAAAGGCCTAGGGGAAAATATGGCTCTGTATTTTTATTAGTGTCTCAGATGTATTTTTTTCTTCCCTCTGAACAATAGAAATAAAGTAACAGGCAGCGGAAACCTGTTTACCACAGAACTCTTCTTGCATAACCTTTAAGGAAAAATAGTCGGATATATCATGTAAAACAGATGGCACGGATATTACATCATACCCGTATAAAAAAAAAACAAAAAAGAACATTGATGCAAAACAATAAATGTTTTGAGGGAGAGTGCAGTTTTCTTGGGTGTTAATTTGGTAAACGAGGGTGTGGGGGTGAAATGTGCTGATGTGCAAACTGCAGACAGGAACACCTGGAAGCGGAATGAAGTTACAGCAGCAAATAAAAAAGCATGAGAGACGTTTTCCTCAGGTTCTGCTCCTAGGCGTCGGATTCGCTCGGCCGTGCTTTAATAACGTGCGGCAGACATGGAGTTTTAAGATGATGAATTTTCAGTCTGACTTCCAGGATTATCTCCCAATAAGGAAGCTGCTGCCGAGCCAATATTAGCCTGCGCCGGAGCATTGTTTTACCCATGAGCAGGTTGCCAAGGAAACGTTACATAATCGGAGCAGAGACGATGCCCCCAGCTGACTGGGTGATGGAGATGGGAATGGAGAAGCGGCGCCTTTCATCTCATGTTCTCTCCTCCGTGTTCTTTCAGTCCTGAGCGGAGAACAGAGATGCCCTTTGACACTTGTTAAAGAGGCCTGTGTGCTGGTGCCACGTTTTGTCTTAGAGAAGCGGAGGGTGGTCAGTGAATGGGCTGTGGCCTGAATGGTTGCTAGGACCAATATCTGAGATATGCTATCCATCACATTCTGTCTTTCTCTTGGTTTGTTTTCCTGTCTTCTCTCACATGCTCGTGTTTGTTTTGGTTTGTCTCTGCGCTTCGTGTTCTGCCACGTGTCCTGGCCTACGTCCCGTCTTCCACGGCTCTGTAATGTTCCACAGCTCTGTGTTATGAGCTCTTGGGTTCGTATACAGTCCATTTCTGCCATCTGTCATCATCATTGTTCTTGACGTCCTCATGCTCCTTGTTCTTGATTCAAAATCTTTGTTTTATTTTTCTTGAGTTAAGTTTGGTTTCTTTCAGTTGGATGTCTCTTGAATTCCAGTCTCAGTTTCTTCTTGTCTTGTGAGTTCTATACTGTTTTAAACCCCTTCTGCCCTTGCATCCTCACCTCCTTCACGGCCTCATGAGCCTCATGTTGGCTCAGGATGTCCCACACAATGTGTCTCCCCATAACTGCTCACAATCTCACAAAATCAGCTGAATCTACTGACGAGGAATATAGTTACTCGAGTTTTGGTTAGTGAGCACAACCAAGGGGACAATTTGTGTTTATTCACCCTGTGTTTACCTTATGTTTATTAAGCCTTGGTTGTGTTTGTGTTGCTGCAGGTGCTGATCTTGGGGGGCTGATGGATTTGGAGACTGTGTATGCGGGAGTGGAGAGAAGCCTGAATCAGAGCCGTCGAGCCCGAAGACAGTCTCCAGAACGAGCCTACAACATTGAGGTGCTACTGGGGGTGGACGACTCGGTGGTCCAGTTTCACGGACCTCAGCGCGTGGGAAAGTACCTTCTCACGCTTATGAACATCGTGAGTGTTTAAAGCCTGATTCTTCGTTATGTTCTGAGTCAAATCTAACGCACAGCTTCTGTGTGTTTTGCTGAGTTTAACTTGTCAGTTTACATGTGTCAAAGCCTTTGCACAGACCACATTGTAAGTATATATATATATATGTATATATAGATAGAGAGAGAGAGAGATGCACGAATACCGATACTGTTCATTTACTCGTAATCGCAAACAAGGCTCCGATACCAACATCCAATACCTTGTGCCTAGTGCACGTTGCTGTGCTAATGAGCAGACAACTCAAAATGTTGCCGATGTTGGCAACCCAAGCAAAGCAGACTGCGGGAGAACCCGAGAGCAGTGAGTATGCCACACAGTTTTAACCGTTCTCAAACAAGTTGTGTTTTTTTTTCTTTACTCAAAGTGCATTTTCCTCCTGGGAAATGTTTTCCCGTTTGCGAGAGCACTGTTTCTTGCCTGATGTGGTTTTTACTCAAACAAAATTATTTTCTCCGCATTGGATTTTGCATTGGATCAAACGCCATAGATCAGGCTGCTGCTCTTAAATAAACTTGGCCTATAAACAAACACGTCCCAGCTGCAAAACGTCCCAACTGTTATCATATAATGGAAACTGTCCTATCAAAGATGCACAACACTGTGCAAATGCATATCAAGAGCAATATCTCATGCTTCTAATATATAGATAGATAGATACTTTATTGATCCCAGAGGGAAATCCTAATTATTGGTGGTGTAATGTGGGAAAATGCTAAATAAAAGATGTACAGTTCCAGAAATGAACATTGAAGTTTTTAATTAAACAAAAACATTTTAATTAATAACTACACTATTACACAATGCTACTGATTGCTTAAGTAAACATCAGCATCGGTATCGGCAAGAACAGAAATACACATATTTGTACTTGTACTCGGTTGGAAAATGATGGTATTTATGCATCCCTACATTATATACAAACCGGATTCCAAAAAAGTTGGGACACTAAACGAATTGTGAATAAAAACTGAATGCAATGATGTAGAGATGGCAAATGTCAATATTTTATTCGTAATAGAACATAGATGAAAGATAGTGAAAGATAGATAGAAAGATAGTGAAGATGCAGCAATACCAGAATGGTGTTACCCAGCATAAATTAGCAAAGACTTTTAAGTTATCATCATCAACCATGCATAACATCATCAAAGATTCAGAGAATCTGGAACAATTGCTGTGAGTAAGGGTCAAGGCCATAAAACTCTACTGGATGCTCATGATATCCGGGTCCTTAAACCTCACTGCACCACAAACAGGAATGCCACTGTCAAGGAAATAACAGAATGGGCTCAGGAATACTTCCAGAAAGCATTGTCAGAGAACACAATCCACCGTGCCATCCGCCATTGCCAGCTGAAACTCTACAGTGCAAAGAGGAAGCCATTTCTAAGCAAGCTCCACAAGCTCAGACGTTTGCACTGGGCCAGGGGTCGTTTAAAATAGAGTGTGGCAAAATGGAAAACTGTTCTGTGGTCAGATGAGTCACGATTTGAAGGTCTTTATAGAACACTGTGGCACCATGTCATCCGGACCAGAGAGGACAAGGATAACCCAAGTTGTTATCAACCCTCCGTTCAGAAGCCTGCATCACTGATGGTATGGGGTTGCATGAGTGCTTGTGGCATGGGAAGCTTGCATGTCTGGAAAGGCCCCATTAATGCAGAGAACTATGCTCAGGTTCTAGAACAACATATGCTCCCATCTAGACATCATCTCTTTCAGGGAAGACCCTGCATTTTTCAACAGGATAATGCCAGACCACATTCTGCAGCAATCACAACATCATGGCTACGTAGGACAAGGATCCGGGGACTGAAATGGCAGCCTGCAGTCCAGATCTTTCACCTATAGAGAACATTTGGCGCATCATAAAGAGGAAGGTGCGACAAAGAAGGCCCAAGATGATTGAACAGTTAGAGGCCTGTATTAGACATGAATGGGAGAGCATTCCTATTTCTAAACTTGAGAAACTGGTCTCCTCTGTCCCCAGACGTCTGTTGAGAGTTGTAAGAAGAAGGGTTGATGCCACACAGTGGTAAAAATGGCCTTGTCCCAACTTTTTTGGGATTTGTTGACGCCATGAAATTTTGAAACAACATATTTTTTCCTTAAAATGATACATTCTCTCAGTTTAAACTAAATATTAGATGTTGCCATCTCCACATCATTGCATTCAGTTTCTATTCACAATTTGTTTAGTGTCCCAACTTTTTTGGAATGTTTGTGTATATATATATATATATATATATATATATATATATATATATAAAATATGCTGCATCTCAGGATCCAGGAGTGAAACAGATGTTGTGATGCTGTGTGCTATAGAAAGTGCTATTTACCATTCTTTTCCAAAAGCTGTTTAATTCCCGTCGTAAGCTCTGGCTGTGATTTTGTGCGAGCCGGTCAGATGACGTTCAGGTATATTTGACTGCAGTAGGTCAGGGGCTTTTGTGTGGTGTGGTCTGAGGTGACCGTAAGCCGAGGGAAAATATGGCCCTGAGTGAAAAGCTCGCTCATCTGCTCCTTCCAATCCATCCTTTAATCTCCTCAAATTAAACGTGCCTGCGGAGACAGAGTGAGAGAGGTGGAGAGGCATAATGAAAGAGAAGGTGGGCTAAATAGAGAGAGAGAGAGAGAGAGAGACTGTCCAAGTCTCCTGTAAAGCACTATTAGGTAGGGCCCAATCGTTTTAACCGATCATGAAGTCCTGTGAACTAATTAGTACCGTGTTATTAGTGTCATCTTAACATTATCAGTCAAATTAATACAAATAAAGCACTGATAATCAATGGCTACTTTTATATTACAATCATAAGACAGTGAGACAATGTCAGAGAACACCCTTCACCCGTTTATTTACCACTTAAAACAGCCTTTAAGGGCAGAAACATAACAAAACCTTTAACACATAAGCAACTACATCTACACTGTGTCTAAAAATTGAGAATTCCATCATAATTCACAGCTCAAGAAAGAACTGTGAGTGTGAAATAAATATTTAAATATATATGAGAACATGTACAGTTTTAGTTACCTGTATTTTTAGCCCCTAAAAGTCACACTCAGAAGTATTTTCATATGGGTCAGGCCCTAGTTTGAGGTGACAGTTTCTTTAGAGCAGAATAAAATCCTCAGTTAGAGATGCAGTGTGTGTTCAGATGTGACATATTTCTCCTGTTCATCAGGTGTTTTCTGCAGCTGCTTTCTCATCCAGGGCGACTGGGGGTGGGGTGGGGATAGGGGGGAGGTGTTGGATTTCAGATGGTGTATTCAGAATAAATTACAGAAAAAAAACATAAACAGAAATATATAAATAATGTCATCTCCTCCCTCCCACGCAGTGAGTTTCTTGCCATTTTCTTCTTGAAAGTTTACTCTGCTCATTTTTGGAGCACGAGTCTCCCTCGCGCTGCGCTTAGAAAGAGTGAAAAGAGCGAGACAAAAAGCGTGTGATAAGAGGTAAGAGTCGGATTTTGCTCTTTCTTCCCCCGTTTTCCTCAGCTCTTCCTCTCGGCTTCTCCTTCAGAACACTCACACTGAGGTGTGTGTGTGTGTGTGTGTGTGTGTGTGCATGCACCAGGGTTGAGACTGTTCTTCTTCTGAATGTGATTGATGTGTGTAAAGTGTGTGTTGTGCTTCAAGGGTTTTGTCTGAGCATGCATGCACTCAGAAATTAAATTGGTATTTCCTTTCCATTTCTTTGCCAAATATTTGGCCCAGGCTCAATCCACCTGATGAATGGAAATTGACTCATTAATTAATATAATCAAATAAATACTTTTCCATAAAACCTTCTAGTGATTAGATCGACTACTGCACTGTGGGTCCTGTGAGGAAAATGTAATGACTGTGTTGAGCTGCTAGTGAGCAATGAGGGCTGAAAGGGATGGATCACACACCCTGTTGTGAAAAAATACTTCTCCGCAAAGACTGCAGTACTGAGATAAAACCAGCAGCAGCTTTTGAAACCTAAAAGAATCATGAACAAGATCAATACAGCAGTACGAAAATGAGATGAAATAAAAACACAAAAATATAGGCTTCTTACTTTCCTGCAGAGTGAGAGAGAGAGAGAGAGAGAGAGAGAGAGAGAGAGAGAGAGAGAGAGAGAAATGTGGGGGTCATTGTAAGTTCTTGCTGGATTATATGTGGGCGAATATATGTGAAACAGAGGCTTCAGAACTAATGCAGATATTCTCTCTCTCACTGTGTGTGTGTGTGTATGTGTGTGTGTGTGTGTGTGTGTGTGTTGCTGTAATAATTTTTTATACAGTGCAAATCCGTGTGTATTCGGGGTGTGGATTTGAAAGAAAGGTTAAAAGGTTGGGGAGGGATTTTGTTGTTGGGATATTCTCAAAAACAAGCTCAATCTTTCTGCTTTCTACAGAATGACCTACTCCAGCTTTAAGACGTCTGGCAGTGTATTCATAACCATTTTTGGATTTTATAGAATATCTTTCAGTGAGTATCTGATAGTTTCTCAAGAACTAAGCATGTGTACTATGTGTACATCCTTACATCTTAATAACAGAGAAATTCTGAAAAGCTGGTGAAGTTCCGCTTTAAAATTTGCTAAGAAGCAGCTGTGAACACATTAAAGTGTGTGTTTTGTGAATGGTATGTTGATCTCTCTGTGAGTGTTTGTGTGTGTTTGTGTGTGTGTGTGTGTGTGTGTGTGTGTGTGTGTGTGTGTGTGTATAAACGTGTGTGTTTAGCTGACCCACACTCAGCTCAGAGACTCAAGGGCAGTGATTGTTGATGCTCTGACACATTGATTAACTCCTTGAATAGGTTCATGGAAAACGATGAGGAGATCAATGAAATGGACAGATGTCTCACCACTGACCCCCCACCACTCAGCTTTGGATCACAGACACCACTCCGACTCACCCCAAAAGTGTACAATAGTGCGCTGTGACACCAGAGGATACGAGTGGGGGTTTACCCCTCTAGCCTGTGCTTTGCAGTAGGCATGGTGGCCTTAGTCTCAGGTGTAGCTGCTCCAGATCATTCCATTTTATTGCTCAGTGCAATTCTATGGGTAATATGAGGGTGTTGTGAGTCTATGTCCCAATAACCATGTGATTTCCTGATGCACTGACTCATTCTTACTGAAGGCTGAGATCAGAGAAGTTCTGATTTGCTTTTCTTTACTGTTTATCAGTGTGAGAGCAGCACTGATGCAGAGCTGTTAATTAGGAACCCCTGCTTTGTAGCTCCACCTTGCTGGTCTACAGTAGCCTATCTGTGTGTAGCCCATCTGTCCATGCAGAGTTTGTGTTAGCTGCCCTCCAGCCCTTGATAAATGGTCTGTTTCTGACCAGAAATCTTGATCTTGATGTGCACAAAATGTGGAAAAGCGTGGGTGTGTTACAGCAGATGCACATGAGCTCAAGATCACTCAATGTTAATCATGAATCTGAGGAGTGTATCATGAGTGTCTCATGAATCTCTGGAGTGATGGACCTCCATGATTCTGTACATTTGGAAAGAGCTGGAGTTGTCCAGAATGGATCATCCAACATCTGTACCTGACCTTATGACTGGATGCCATCAAATCCTCACAGCAAGATGCCCACCTCGAGTTTTTCAGATGAGTATAAGCTATGTCCGTGTCGAACCTGAATCCCAGCAGCAGTTAAAGATACGGAACTTTAAGGCATCTTTCATAAGCCTCCGTACGCAGGATCATAGCCCTCATCACATGTTCATAACTCATATTCATATTAACACTGGCAGCCTCAGCCGTCCCTGTAACAGATCACGGACCTTTGCGCTCATCACTAATTGTGTGAACTGCGAGTCGGCAGTATTAATTGCTTCCTTCTATATTAGTCAGTGTTCTGGAGTAAACAAGGCTGGAGCGGAGAGGCCATTATATAATCAGCTCTTTGTAGACACGTTGTCCTGGCCCTGAAATGTCAGACAGGTAATAATAGTCCAAAATGTCAGGTGAAAATGGCAGGGATTCAGTAATGAGGCAGAGCAAACACTGTCCGGCCGCTCGCATCACCGCGGCGTTCATCAGCACGTTCCTTCGCCACGTAGAGGTCAGGAGTGTAGTGAGGTGCAGGGAGGAAGATGCCTATACATTAATTCATTCATTTATATTTAATTAATTTATAGTTTAATAGTAGTATATTTTGAGGTTGGAGGCGTGACTCAAAAATGAGTCTTGCAGCAGCCGTGGCCTGGTGGTTAGGGAACTGGGCGTATAACCGGAAGGTTGCCGGTTTGACCCCCAGAGCTGGCAGGTCATGACTGATGTACCCTTGATCAAGGCACTTAACCCCCAGCTGCTCCCTGGGTGCCGTTGCTAGGGCTGTCCACCGCTCAGGGCATGTGCTCACTGCCCCCTGGTGTTCACCAGTGTGTGTAAATGTGTGTTTCACTGCATGGATCGGGTTAAATGCGGAGAACAAATTCCTCTATGTGCATCACAGTAGCCAATATAGTGATTCTAACTCTGATTCTAATTCTTCTAAAAATCTATAAAAATGTACAGCTTTTTTTTTGTCTTTTTGCTGACTCTGTGTGTTATGCCCGCTGTTGTAAAAGCTTTATAATGGGTCTGTGTAGCCTCAATATTTCTATGAAATATTGACTTAAAAACAAAGAATCCAAATTAAATATGTACTATTAAACTTAATTATGTTTTTTTTTCTCATTCATTTTTTAAATACATCACAACCACACCAGCACTATTAAAAAAAATAAATCTCAGATGATATCACATGAAAAGTAAACTACACAATGGTCTGCTCTCAGACGAACAGCTCATGTCTGAAACCAGTGGAAGGGTCTGTGCCGTGGCAGTGCTGGTTGTAGTGGTGATCTCTCTAGCACATTCTGACCTCTCTGACCCCTTCATTACTGTGTAAAATCCCTATTTGGACAGGATTAGTCTTACATGGGGAGCTGGGGTAATGTAATTTTTCCACAAGATAATGTTTATTGTGGATTTGCACTGGATTAGTGAAGATGGGAAGGGCTACTCGATTCAGGCACTGCATTCACACAGTGTGGATCATACACAGCAGAGCTACTGGAGTTTTTTCAGACTGTGTTTACACTGTTCTGAGATCAGCCCTCCCACCAAAAACATACAGCTCTTCTAATGCTTCATAACAAATAACGGATGTGAAGGTGGCAAAAAAGTTAACCAATCATTCACATAGCTGTTATAACCAATATTATAACCGTTTAATGGTAACAACACATGTTCATAACACGTATAGAGGCTACTAGTGTGGACAAAACATGCCTACAGGTCTTTTTGTGGATTTGAGTGTGGTGTGTCATCCAGCTGCTGAGCTTTTCCTTAAACCGTGTATTTCGTCCCTAAATACCTCCTTCGGCTCCTCTGGCCTCGAGAAAACCCATGAAAAACTGCTTTTCTTTGAGATATGACCCAACATTACCCCGCATTGCATTTCAGAGAAGATTAATAATCTGGGGTCATTTCTTAATGCTCATTTTACAGTAATCAGGAATCTTTCCTGTAACGGGAGTGCACACTCCGGAAAAATGAAATGGTCTGTTCAGATGGGATTAAAACTACTGAGATACTCAGGTAATAATTACTTTACCCCAATGTCCACAGGTAAAACTAATCCTGTCCAAAAAGGGCTTAAGAGACTGGAGATTTCTTTGAAACTATAACGAGTGTAAGGGAACACACTCCGACATCGTACAACAAAGATAATGGGACGCACTCAATGTTAAAAGGCAAAGGTTTGCTGCTTTCTACAGGACAACATTGAAAACAGTTTCTGAATATCTTCACCCTGGACAGGGTTTTTCAAAATGTTTTTTCAGTGACCTAAAATGCAGGTTGCTTGTGGACAACAGCCCAAGACAAAATTTGCCTTGTACACATGGACACGAGCTAAGAAAATGTTATGATTTCAGCTCTGTTTTCAGTTACCTTTGGCTCATGTAGGTTTGGTGTAGATTTATAAACCCTTTATCAAACCTTTGACAAGTTTGTCTGTCACTTTGCATCTCAGCACCTCTCACTCACTCTTTTTCCTGAACTCTTTTATTGATTTCCTCTGGAGATTGATTTCACCAGTAGGTTTCCATCCTGTAGTTTGTGGGAACCCGTCTTTTTTGTTTTGGTATGAGATGAAGAACACACATGGGCGGAGTCCGAGCTGAAATGGATGGTTTAATAAATCTGAAATGGCACTTTCCTTGCATGTGGGAGCTCTTTTGGGGGTATTTTTGTCTTTTACATTTGTTTATTCTCTCTCCTTCCTCATGCTCCCTCATTCTCCCACTGTTATCTAACCCCGTCTCATTCTCTTCTTTGGTTTCCTCTTATTTTAGCATCCTTCTCTTTCTCCTCCAACCACATTTCTCCACCTCTCACCTCCCCACCACCTCCACCACATCCTCGCTCCCTCTTCCCATCCAGCCCCTACTGCATTATTAATTGAATATTAATGATTTTCTGACTTGCCGACCTCTAGGTCTCCATTAGTTACCTGTAGGCTGTGGAGCAGCTGATGAAGCTCTGTACAAGGCCAGCAAACGGGGCAGCACTAATGAGAAGCACACTTTCACAGTCATTAACAGAGAGAGAGAGAGAGAGAGAGAGAGAGAGAGAGAGAGAGAGAGAGAAAATCTATAACGAGAAATATAGAGTGAGAGAATGAGAGTTGGGAAGCCAGAGCACCCGGAGGAAACACTCCAACCTCTGAGACAGAGTCACCGGACACTAACCCTAGCCGATGCACCACCCTGGCCACCAGGCCACCTTGGTAAAGATATAATGTAAATAAACAACAAAAATAGTGATTAGAAAGGTTGTCAGAATCCTCTTCATGAATCTATTGGGGTTTAATTAATTAAAAAAATTGGACATGGTTTGAAGCATGTACGACCCTCAGCTCATGTCACTGTCCACGTGTGGTTCAGTGTGTTCTCCCTGTGTCTGCTCACCAACCACTGGGTTTGCACTTGTACACGCCGGGTGCTGGTGCCCACCCAAGACCTGTGCCAGTTGAGTGGATCGCCAGCCGGGTTGGAGAGATAGCAGCTGAATATAGCCGAAGAACCCTTCCATTGCTTTTTATTTACGTCAAATTTGTACCTTCACTGTGACACTAAAGACGTGAACGTCAGTCACCAAACCTGTATTGGCTGCTGGGCTGTTCGGGGTAGTCCGGAAGTCTCGTTTTTTTTTTCTTCCTATCGCTTTAAATTCAGAGCCAATTTTACTGTTCAGATGGAGATTTTTCTTTGAAGTGTGCAGTGTTGGGGCATCTCTCCTCATGCTCCCTCCCGGTGTGCCACACAATGTGGGGTGTGTATAAAGTGGAGCTGAGGGAAAACCCCCTTTCATTTGCTCATAATTAACATTTTCAGAGCCGATTTCAAGGTCAGTGAGGAGTAATTGTGCCCTCACAGGGCCACGTCAGCACAAGGGCAACCAGGTTACACTTCAAATATTGTGATTTAAAGTAGCAGTGGGTATTTTAGGGGCACATTCTTAGTTGCCAATTACACTGTAAAATTGCTGCAATCTTGTAACAATGTAATATATGTCTAGCCTTGATATGCCAGCATCTTCTATTGAAGATAAAATGTGCAATTTTAGTGAAGGATGGAATGTTTAATGTCCGTCATAAAATCATAAAATCTGTGTGTATTATGCTTCTCTTTCTCTGACACATACCTAGGTACAATATTCAACTCACTTTGAGTTTAAATGTGCTAATGGAAAAGCTACTGTGGGAAAATGAATGATGCTTGATGCTAACATAACACTGGAAACTGCATAGACATGCTAGCAGACATGAGCATTATTGTAGGGTTCTGTATATCTAGACTGTGCTAGATAATGTGAGGTGAGTGTCATCATCAGTGCATTGTTATTAGCTTTTAAGTCCTGCTCTTTTCCCACTGGGAAAGCCTGTGAGTAACCCATGTCTGGAGATACTTATCAGGGCTATTGATCTTCTAACCACCACTGTATTCAAGCACTGTACACGCAGTACGACACTGTGAAGGACTGTTGGAAGTCCCCCTTTCCTGTTGATCTAACTGCTGGTCTTATAACTATGGCTTTAAGGCTCCACACCAGCAAGCCTAGCAGATGTTCAGTGCTCAAATCCCTTCAGTGCTTCAGCATTCATTTCTCCTCAGAGGGCTGGAGATTCTCTGGCGTTTTGTCTGCAGCTGAATCTTTGATCTGAGCCGGGGCCACGCCAGCCAAAGTGGCACCATTACAAATACAAGCTGCCCTCCTAGCACTGCCAAACTGCAGGGCCTGGCCCAGTGGCCCCACAATAAAGGTCAGAAGGAGTCAAGGATAACAAAGATGCTGTGAAGAGACAAGTTCTAATCCTTACTACATATTTAGAGATTAAATACTAAGTGTTTACAATATCTTAAAATATATTCTTCCCCCGTTTGCTATAGCATTAGGAGTACTGAGTCACTGATTGACTCATTTGTGAGCTTGATTAACTCATTGACTGGATCTGTGAGCCATAGAAGACCTGAATACCCTAAACAAAACCGTTGAGTAACTCTTAAAATAACAACAGAATATGCAAAAATCCCTTGTTCTGTGCACATGCACGTTTAATTTGTGATCTGGAGCCCACCAGCACACACACTCTGAAATAATAATGAGCCATTCTGATTTTTGTTACGTCTTACGTAGAGTGCCAACAATTTAAACCTGTTCTGCCTCTTCATCTGAGACTGTTCAATCACAGCGCTGGAAACATGTTTATGTGAGGCACAGAGGCGAGGTTAAACGTAGCAAAACAGACAGAACGAGCACTGAGTAAAAACGGAGAAAACAAGAACAGAGCGAAAACAGTTAAAATCCAGAGCTTCTGCTCCTCACTCCTCACCGCTGTGAACTCAGGGTCGGGGTGAACAGCGAGCAGCTCATTGTCATTTAAAGGAACAAGGCCGTTTAGACAGGGTGAGAACACTGCTGTTGTGTTTGATCCTTTTGGTGTTTGGACCAAAGCAGACCAGTGGAGGGATAGAATATATCCCATTTAATTTGAGTAGAATGTTTGATCAAAGTGTAAACCTGGTCTTGCTCTAAAGGGTTAAATTGGTTAATTTACTGCATTTGTTGACATGTGGGTATCAGCCCAGAAGAGTTGGCAAGCCTTGCTCTGAGCCATGTTTATGTTTGCAGTGTCTCACTGAATAGATTGAAATGTCTTGCACCTGTTTTTTTTATTATTATTATTAAAAGTGAAAAGATAAAAAACTAAAAACAACAAGTGGAAGTGAAAAGTAAAAACCTTAAAACAGGTTTTCACAATCATACGCCCTGAGGCCCAGGAGGTGCCTGTGTACCAGAGAGGACTAAGACTGATCATTATACTGTTTATGTCCAGGAGCTTTAATGACTGGCGGAGGTTCAGTTGTCAGTTGCGGAGAGGCGGAGGAAGACACAGTAACCTAGACAACACTAAGACGAACGAGTACACAGACAGACGGAAGCACAGGCAGGTGAAGTCTGAGCAGAGGAAGCTTGAGACTTTCTGGCAGACGCTCACTCTGCCAACGCACCCGCCCCACCCCGCTCTGAAGTTTGCTGGTTGCTAGGCAACCCCCGCATAGACATCAGAAAGGCAAGGGAGGCGATGCGGCGATTGGACACGTCCACAAGGACGTGGTTCCATTCCATATCTCTCTCTCTCTCTCTCTCTCTTTCTCTCTCTCTCCACGGTCTGTCCATCAGAAATCTCATTATTGTTGCTTGTGTGTATATCCTGGCGTCTCATTAGCAGGCTTCCAGAGAGGCAGAGGACACTGTGTCTGTACTTCTGTACCAATTTGTCTGCCTCCATCTCGCTCCGTGTCCACGAACCAAGTTTCCCACAGTGCATTAGGGCCATCCTTCAGCCAAGCGATAGGTAAAGAGGGGTGAAGCTCAAGGATTAGAAGTCAGACTGAAGGATCATGGGACCTCTCATATGTCATTGCAGTAAGCTAGAAAAACCCTCCATCCCCTCCCCCTAAATGAGCCATAATACACCTGACGTTAGAGTAAATATGTTTTGTGAAATTGTGCACTAAACTTTGCACACAAGTGTGTTTTCACAAGGGAATTTAAACATTATCCACAGGTGTGAATGTGTGAGGGATTCATGCTCTGTCCAGGGTGTTTTCTCACATTGTACCTAATGTTTCCAGGTAGGCTCTGGTCTCACCACACGATCCTGATGATGATGAAGGCGTTTCTGAACCTTTGAACTAGGTTCTGACCTAAACTGAATCAGCTCAGCTGTTGAACTACATTAGTCTCTGTCCTCTTTATAGACGTGGGTCTAAAATACTGTTTTATTTCTCTGCAGGTGAACGAGATCTACCATGACCATTCCCTAGGAGCACGCATCAACGTGGTTCTGGTACGGATTGTCTTGGTAGATGCCAAAAAGGTAAATCATTGTGAGTGTGCATGTGTGTGTGTGTGGTTGTGTGAGTGTTCTTTTCCTACTCATATTCTCCTCAGCTACTAATGGTACATCTGAGACTGCTACTCAGGCTTTCCCTGCCGAGTGATGGAGAGATATAGCACTCAGATGAAGGCTGTTTGCTGCGGGCTGCTTAACACTGGAACGAATACCAACATTACCCCAGGCCAGAGAACTACTGCTTTACCTCTCGACTGGGCACGGCTGCTTATTATTGCAGTCAGAATAAAACCTTGTATCTCCAACAGAGTGAAGACTTTACTGATACTCTATCAGTAGGGGTCGGTCAGGTCAAGTAGACCTTCCTCATGTCTAAAGTTTATAGACACCTGAAGTGAGGTCCTTGTAAGGGCAGATACAGACAGACTGTACAGGAAATGAACTGAAACTCTAGAGTGATGGAGCTCCATCCATTAGCTATTAGTTGAGCTGGAGTGGTGTATACGACCCAGAACGTCATCCAAAATCAACACCTGACTTCACTAATGCTCTGGTGGCTAATGCAATGTTAGTGTAGATGCTGCTTCTACAGCAAAAAAGGGACACCTTGCCTATTAATATAGTCAAGAGAAGAAATGTCAGAGGGGCTGGTGTTCATAAACATTTAGCTCTGTGTAGCAGCGGCACACACTATATAACATGCTGATATGTGACAGAATGTGTCATCTACACAGAACAATGGTTAAATATGAGCTGACTAAACAGAACATCAAAGCGTATCATTTACAGATAAAATATGAAAGGAAATCAATTAATGAATAAATGATTGTTTGCTATATTTTTTTCCAGAACAGTTATATACATCTTTATATTTTCTCTTTCTTGGTATGCAAACACACACACACACACACACCCTTTAATCTCGTACATCTCTTCTCACCCCCTTCAGCTCAGCACTCACCAAGGCCTAGGGCTTGTTATTCCGGCGGACTGAGTAAACGGGAACTAAAAGCATGCTGTTCCCGGGAGAGTGTTTTCAAAGTCGCGCACCTTCACAGTTCAGAACCAAAGCACACAGAATGCTGATGTTATGCAATTGGCTTCTGAATGCCCCCCATACACCCCCCTCCACACACATACACACACACACAGACACACACACACACACACACACACACACCCAACAAGCCCACCTCCCTTCCTCCGTTCCCACAGGGATCCAGCAAAGTATTCTGGGAAGTAGATGCAAGATAAACAATCAATGATGGCCCTCCCTCATTCACACTGTAAAATCTCCCCCTTCCTGCTGCTGTAAGGGGAGACGAGGCGAGAGCTGCCGTGGGATCAGGTGACGACCCCATCCCCACCGCCAATAGACCTCAAAGACTCGTCTGACCTTTGGTGTGCCCTTAGCGCCACTCGCAGACGACCTCAACTGAGCACTTAGCCCAACACGGACTCATCTGTAATAGCAACAGTTAACACCGCCTGAATTTCAGTGGGTGAAGGAGAATTTACAGTTTCCCCTTTAGTTTTACACGGGAGATGGATTCCAAGTTGGATTCCGAGTATGCAAGAAAACAGCAAAACTCGAAAAGCCAGAATATGTATTGGACAGTGTTTTGGACAGCGATGTGCTGGGCAGCTGGTATGACCATGCTGGGGACCAGAGGAATAACCATTTTTACTTAGATCAGAATGGGATGGAAGATGAAAAACTGGTGACCTAAATGTGGCTAATGAATACAACCTGTTAGGTAACTCTTTAATGCCAGTCATTGTTTCTAAGGCTACATGTCTTCTACTTAAACTTCTTTCAAGACAACTGACATTAGCCTACATAAATGTCGGTCAAGGTTTATTCAAAATGTCCTTTGTCAACACTTTTTAAAGCTGTTTTTATGATGACTGAGCCAATGTCTGTAATCCAGTGTCATCACTTGAAGTCCTGCTGAACCTGAAAAGTGTTTAGTAGGGTTTACTTTTGTATTTTGCATTCCATCACATCACAGGATCATACAGTACTCACATCCAGGGGGTTGAGAATTTGACCAGACACACAAAAAAAAATGTACATTTTGATTGTAAAAATACATATCGTCACTGTCCAGTTAAAACGTATCTCCCCAAATAGTAACTTTACAGGAGAAGGAAAAAAATTTTCAATATAATTTAGTGTAAATTATTTTACTTTTAGAGCATTTCTATTGGTCCGTTCATCATGAAAGCTGCAGTGTTAATACGATGTGGTAAACTAAATATCCACAAAAAATTGAGACTTTTAATTGGACAGTAATGATATATGAAAAGACACAAACACACTAATACAGTAGGGGTACATTTAACACACACCCTGGAGCAGCAGGCAGACATTCCCAGCACCCTGGAAACAGTTGAGGGGGGGGGGGGGGGGGGGGGCGTTAGATGCCTTGCTGAAGAGCGCTCCAGCTGTGGATTGAGGGACTAGATCAGCGCTGTTCTTTTACTCCCCCTGCCCCCAATTTCCCTGCTGGTCATGGGGATCAAATCTGTGACCTTCCACTCAGAAGCCTGCCTTTTTATCTGGGCTTCAGCTTTTAGGGCGCATGATCTCTGCTCAAAGAGCCCTCAAACGTGGCTCTTTACAGCGAGAGCTTTTTTGATTTGAATCATATTTGTAATAAATTCAATTTATAAGAGAATTTAAGAAAAATTCATTCATTCATACACACACACTCACACATTCACTCAGACCTACGGGCACTTTTGATTCACCAGTCCACCTACCTACATGTGTTTTTGGACCGTGGGAGAACACTGGAGCAACCAAAGGAAACCCATGCAGACACAGGGAGAACTCACCACACTCCTCACAGACAGTCACCCAGAGGAAACCCATGCAGACACAGGGAGAACACACCACACTCCTCACAGACAGTCACCCAGAGGAAACCCACGCAGACACAGGGAGAACACACCAAACTCCTCACAGACAATAGCCCGGAGCAGGACTCAAACCCACAACCTCCAGGTCCCTGGAGCTGTGTGACTGTGACTCTACCTCTTGCACCACCGTGCCATGCCACCCTTGAGAAAAATAAATTAAGAAATTGAGAAAAAGTGCCATTCGACTCCAGAGGTTTCAAGAAAAATTCCACCAGTGCGATCTTCTAAAAGCTGCAGTCAGAAGTCTGTTGCTCGTTCAGCATTTTCCTTATCCTCAGCTTGAATTTTTAAACCAGGAAATGTATTTTGGTTGTAACAAATGACCCTTTCCTCCTAGTTACAAATTCTGACATCTTCATTTTTCATGTAATCCATCTTCCTCGGGGCTTAATGTCTGTTTCTACTGGATGGTGTGTGTGCTGCTGGTGTTTAAGGCACATGGTTTGCAGCTTCAGTGTGTGAACCCAAGTGCCACATTTAGATGTCTACTTGCTGTAATTCAGACAGTAAGCCAATGAAAAGAGAGAATTCAGAGGCTCCTGAGCGTATGGCTGTGATCATGGGAGGAGCCTTAAGTTGAGCAGTGAACACACACACACTAGTGCACTAAGGCCTGTGAACACAAGCCCAGTGCAGCAGGGAGCAGTTGTGGGTTTGCCTTGCTCAAGTGCCCCTCAGCTGTGGATTGAAGGAGGACAGTGCTGTTCCCAATTTTGTGGGAATCCAAACCAACGACCTTTCAGTCCTAAGCCCTCTTCTCTAACCATAAGCTCCCTGTTATTTTTTTGTGTAAGAAGAAGCCAGTCTGATCAAATTAATGGCTTGCTGACCTTTATTACCTCTTTGAACCTTTGGGAAGACCCACTGGACTGAGTGATCTGACTGTGAGTTTGCCTTGCTTTAAACTGTCTTCACAGTGTCAGGCGTTTTGTGAAACACGGTGGTCAGTCCTAGTCAGGAGCTGTTTTGATTATTTGGGAATGGACGGGTCAGCGGAGCTCTGAGGCAGATGGCGTCTCCTGGACTGATTTGGAGTGAGCGTCCCTCTGGCCATGTCTGGATTAAACAGAATAACACAAACTGTCCCACATTTACCTACCAGCCAAACTGAGCAAAGCTAAGCCCACCCCAATTCAAAATCTCTCTCACTCTCTCTCTCTCTCACTCTCTCTCTCTCCCTCATATTCACTTTCATTAAACAGTATTTCTCTTTCTAGGTATCTCCTCTTACTCGCTTTTTCTCTTTTCAAACTCACTGTTTCTCAGTCACGGTTCCTATTTTCCCTCTATTTTCCTCTCTATCTCTCTCTCTTTTTTCTCTTGTATTCTGTTTTCTCTTCTATTCCCGTCTCTCTGACCCTTCCAAGTCACTCAATTCTGTCTCTTTCAATCACATACCCATCTCTCTTTCAAATTCTTCTTATTCTAATACAACAGCCAGTCATACATCTCTCTCTCTCTCTCTCTCTCTCTCTCTCCCCTCCTCCCTCGCTGCCTCAGCCCCAATCAGCATGCAGCCAGGCCTGCCTTGCCAGCAGGTTGTCCATCATTCCCAATTACTGTGGCAACCGTTGCCGCCGGCATCGGCTCACACTGATCAACCGAGTGACCCCTTGCACCTCCAACAAGATTTCAGCATCACTGCTTTTCCTGCACATCTGCTTCATCACAGGGACAGAGAGAGAGAGAGAGAGAGAGAGAGAGAGAGAGAGAGCAATAGATGTGAGACACACCCTACCACAGTGCAGTGAGGCAGTGAGAAAATGCATGTTTGACAGAAGTAAGATGATCAGAAATTATAATTCAGTAAGAACAAATTAATGTAATGATCTTTTGCTTGCAGTGATTGCACATAAATTTCAGTCAAAACAGCCATTAAGAATTTATTCAGCATTGTTCAAGAGATATTTCTAAGGAGATGAGATATCAGATCATTCCTTTGCGTAAGGAAGGGCAAAGACGAAGGAAAATAGGTGAGAAAAAGAAGAAAAAGTCAGTATCATGGGTCTGAAATAATCAAAGAGAATTATAGAAAACTAGGTCCCTACTTTATATTGCAATTTTAAATAAACTAATAAAAGTCCTGTGCTTTTTTTTTTAATCTTGCGATGAGAGCCTGACTGTCACTGAGAGTTCTGTTGAATGTGGCAGGCTGCTCTGAGCTGCCCTTTTCCTCCCCGAAGCTCAGCCATACACCGATGTCTCCCTCTACTGGAGGACACTGTGTGATGTGCCAACTTTATCATGTTCATGAACTCAGTGGAACGTAGAGAGGGAGAGGGGCAGTTTTAGGACACGCATCTGGAATGTATCTCATGCTTCTGCTGCTCTCATGGACACGTCATACACTTGTGAAAGACATTCCTGTCTGCTGTTTTACTCTGGTGTGTTTTCAACGCTCTAAGTGGCTCCAGTGCTGCTTCAGGCCAAGTCTACAACAATAAAGTTTTTAAGTCTAGCTTCAGAGACGGCTGCTCGACGTGTTCCTGACGAGAGCGAGGGAGGGAGAGAGAGAGAATAAGTCTAAACTCTTGCCTTAAGATGTCTTTTTGTTTGTCCTTTTCCAGAAAAGTTGTGATTTTTTTCACTGACAAAAGCTAAAGCACAAATTAATACACAAATAAATAAATGAATAAATAAAGAATTCCAGGTTTGTCACTGAAAAACTCACTTTCACTCATTCATGACCTGTAAGTGCATATCCAGTGGGTCTGGAGCCTACCCAGAATCACTGGGCGCAAGGCAGAAACACACCCTGGAGGGGGTGCCAGTCCTTCACAGGGCAACACACACTCAAACATTCACTCGCATACTCACACCTATGGACACTTTTGAGTGTCCACCTCCCAACATGTGTTTTTGGACTGTGGGAGGAAACCAGAACACCCGGAGGAAACCCACGCGGACACGGGGAGAACACAAAATATTTGTAATATTTGTAAATAAACACATAGAATGTGTTAATGCCTGCATGTTAATCATGACTGATTTTGTGCGGATTTGTTCTACCCTGGATTCTCATATTCATATTTCATATTTGGTGTGTTCTCCCCGTGTCTGCGTGGGTTTCCTCCGGGTGCTCCGGTTTCCTCCCACAGTCCAAAAACACACGTTGGTAGGTGGATTGGCGACTCATATGTGTCCGTAGGTGTGAGTGTGTGAGTGAATGTGTGTGTGTTGCCCTGTGAAGGACTGGTGCCCCCTCCAGGGTGTATTCCCGCCTTGTGCCCAATGATTCCAGGTAGGCTCTCGACCCACTGTGACCCTGAATTGGATAAGCGGTTACAGATAATGAATGAATGAATGAATGAATATTTCATATTTGATGTATTTGTCTTGGTTGCTTGGGTTAATGCATTTAATAGAAGGGGAAACTGTACATCTTTTTCTCTATTGCATTAAAGAAGGAATGTGCATGTTTTCTCTGCCTGATTGCAGTCCATGAGTCTGATTGAGCTGGGGAACCCATCTCAGAGTCTGGAGAACGTATGTCGCTGGGCCTTCGAGCAGCAGAGGAAAGACACCAACGACAAGGAATACCACGACCACGCCATCTTCCTCACACGCCAAGAGTTTGGGCCCACAGGGATGCAGGGTATGGAATACACACACTACAAACCATGTATCCCGTAAAGCTGGACATTTTGTAAAGTGCAATAACAAAGATCTGTGCTGTGTTCACTTTTTTGTAGAGGTCAGTTAATAACAAAAGCAAACTTTTTCTTTTATCTGAACAACTTGATTTTATTTTGAAAATATAAACACATTTAAACACACACACACAGAAAACAACAACTGTGCATTTTAGTATGTTTTACACACAAACAGATCAGTGTGTATTTCCATTATTTATTTTATCCAAACATCACCTTTATTACAGCTTCCATCCTTTTCAGAACACGTGTCCTATCTGAACCCCAAACACATTTGATGATGCTGAGATCTGTGCTCTGGGACTGCCATTCCATTGCATTCACAACCAAGTCTCGACTAAATTGTTTAGCAAACATCAAAGTGACTTCCAGCCATGGCTTTCAGATCAGGGAATCTTTTAAAAAGTGGTCCCTTTGCCTCCTGACAGCCAAGAGCAGTACACTGTTAAATTGTCTTTTCCACATCCTTCACTTCAGTGCCTCTGTGAGAGATTGTCAAAAGGAGCAACATTACACATATGTTCGAGAAGAATGGGTGGGGCTAAAGTCATATGTAAATTATTCACGACTGTAACCTCTCATCCGCTGTGAATTGAAAACAGACTGTTTTGGAGAAATAGTTGTGGTATACCAGCTGTATTTGTTTGAGTGTGAGTAAGTCCTAAGCTGAGTCATGTGGCTTTGTGTGTTTCTAGGCTACGCTCCAGTGACGGGGATGTGTCACCCGGTACGAAGCTGCACTCTGAACCATGAGGATGGATTCTCCTCAGCCTTCGTCGTGGCCCACGAGACCGGACACGTGTGAGTACTGCCTGTGTGTGTGTGTGTATGTGTGTGTGTATATTTCTGGATTTGTGGGAAAGTGCAATATTGTCAAAGAAATGTTATAAATATCTGCATAGAGTAATGTATTCCTGTGTCTCAGGGGAACGTAGTGAGGAGTGTATTACCAAAAAAAAAAAAAAAAAAAGCAGCTCTCTGTTCAGGAAATAGAAACTGAAACAGTACCGTTTTTTTTTTTTTGTGTGTGTGTGTGTCTAGGTTGGGAATGGAACATGATGGTCAGGGAAACCGATGTGGGGACGAGGTGCAGATGGGTAGTATCATGGCTCCTCTGGTTCAGGCCGCATTTCACCGCTTTCACTGGTCACGCTGCAGCCAGCAGGAGCTGGGACGCTACTTACAGTGAGTTACACAAAGACACACACACACACACACACACACACAAACTTTCCCCTTCCTTGGTGTAAGGCAACAAAGACTTGACTCTCTTTTGCACTAGCGAAATAACTCCAAGCGCCCACTTTCTTTTCTGCTCAGTTCTTACGACTGTCTGAGGGACGACCCGTTTGAACACACGTGGGAGGAGCTTCCTCAGCTGCCGGGGTTCCATTACTCCATGAACGAACAGTGTCGATTTGACTTTGGGACTGGATACATGATGTGTACAGCGGTGAGCAGCGCACTGTCCTCACACACACTCATGCACACACACAGTCACACACACCGTCCCCACGCAACAATGCATTATGGAGCGGTCATATGGCATCTTAAGACTGCTATAAGCATGTATAACCCCACTGTGAACATCAGCTCATATAGCTTTCTTCATTCTGAGTCAGTCATTAGGTCCATTAGAGAATGAGAAAGAATGAACCGCTGCGATGTTATACATGCTGCCACTAGTAATGCATTACACGTGTGTTCCAGCCATCGTTAGTGAAGATATAAGATACGTTTGAGGCATACACCACACTGTTTTATTTTATCAAGGTGTTAATTATGGAACAAACTGAAACAGAATAATATGATTATATTAATATGATTGGTATTGTTAAGCGTGTTACGTGAGGCAAGATGTGGATGCTGAAATAAATTGTAACCCTTAGAAGTCTTATTTCCATCAGTTTAAAGTATGTTAAAATTCTACATAAAGCTCATTGAAATGTGTAGAAAAATCATACTACTGGGTGCACTGGGATTATTTGCAGGTCTGAAGGGGGAGTCTTTCCATGGTTGGTAGCACCACTGTGTTTATACAATATAAATAACACAACAACATAAAGACATTGATAAAACTAGATGTCAAGACTTCTAAGGGTTATTACTTAAGCCCTTCCCTGTCCAAGGCCAGTTACCTTCATGTCTAATCCATTAGATGGAAAACACACAACTATTTTACCATTGTTCACTGAGAAGCAGCCTGACAGGGTCAATTCCAAATGTCCCTGACAGAGTTAGAGCGGCTAATCTTAGTTCATACAGACTTTTCTGAGGTCTCTGAAAAAAATGACAATCCAGCTGAGCTCTTCTGCATGGACTGTACTTTACTCTCTTGTCAAACCATTCCTTTAGCTGCAAAAGGTGGGGTCATCAGGAGCCCAGGTAAGGTAACCCACCTAACAGCCACCTGGCCACTTCTTCCTTTATCAGTCCCAGTGATCATTTCATTACATGTTTATTTAGTTTGTTTGTTTGTTTGTTTCTTAGTTTGTTTGATTTTTACACTCATTTTCACATTGCAGACATGTTTGCTGCAGGGTGTTTCCCCCGTTGTTTATGAGATTTTGAAACCAGACATTTGTGGAAAATCTCATGTGGTCATCAGACAGTTACTTCAAGGAAACCATTTATTATTAACCTGTCCATGCTCCGCCCGTAAATCTGTCTTATTATATTTACAGCTGCAAGGCTGAGCAAGCTTTAAAGAATGCTGGAATCTACTGATACATTGCAGTGTGGAGATTTATTTAAAAAAAAAAAAAAAAAAAAGGAGCTGAAGAAAAGCACATGAACAGGGAAAACAGATGGTCAGCTCTATATCTGTGAAAGATCACAGTGGATTTTTGTAACCTTCATTTGCAATTAAACTAGTGTCTGGACTTGATATAGACTTGTTATTATTTATGATAGATGTTGGAATTGAATTTATTACCAGTAGAGTGATTTAATCTACAGTAGCTAGCAGCCTATGATGTTAGCGTATTGCTAATACTACACCCCAGACATATCGAGCATATAAATGGTTGGCACACCACTGACTGTATACCACTGCTGGTCCACCATCGGACCACTCAGGTTACTGTTCTGTACAGGATGAAACTAACTTTTAATCTCCTCAAACTGATTTTAAATTTACATTACCAACCATCTATGAGAGATATGATGCGTCGTTTGAGCGATGTTGGAAACTGGGAAATGCGGATTTTTCCACTTGTAAATTGCACCTGAACAGCGGACAAAGTCGTATTACCACCGGTAAACTTGGGATTCTAAGGTTTACGAGATGTGATATTGTGACCTTTTACTTTTTCCACTGAAGAAAATAGCAAATATGTATTTGAATCATTTCATTGTGTACATTTTCTGTAGATAAAAATCTAAAATTATGATCAGAGTTGTAGTTCTTTTTATTATCATTACCTGTAACCGCTTTTCCAGTTCAGGGTCGCGGTGGGTCCAGAGCCTGGAATCACTGGGCGCAAGGCTGGAATACACCCTGGAGGGGGCGCCAGTCCTTCACAGGGCAACACACACACACACACACATTCACTCACACACTCACACCTACGGACTGTGTTTTTGGACTGTGGGAGGAAACCGGAGCACCTGGAGGAAACCCACGTGGACACGGGGAGAACACACCAAATTCCTCACAGACAGTCTGTTAAAAATGATTATGCTGAAAATGCTGACACTGTGCTTGTGTAAAATGATTTAATCTAATTTATAAAGAATAACAAAAGTTAGTAAATTGGACTGTGAAAGGAAAAGCCACTGGTGGTCCACCTAGAAAACACTGTACAAAATACCTGTGAACCTCCAGCTTTGCCCTCAGAGGAAAAGCCATGGTCCGCCATCTCCTTGTTGTCAGGGATTGTTCTGAGTTCTATCCAAGGGTAAATTTTTTGCCCTGTATCTTTCAGAATACACTAAGATTCATTCATTTATTCATTGTCTGTAACCCTTATCCAGTTTGGGGTCACGGTGTGTCCAGACCCTACATGGAATCATTGGGCGCAAGGCAGGAACACACCCTGGAGGGGGCGCCAGTCCTTCACAGGGCAACACACACTCACACATTCACTCACACCTACGGACACTTTTTTTTGATTCTCTAATCGTGTGTTTTTGGACTGTGGGAGGAAACGGAGCACCTGGAGGAAACCCACGTGGACACAGGGAAAACACACCACACTCCTCATAGACAGTCACCTGGAGGAAACCAACGCAGACACAGGGAGAACACACCACCTTCCTCACAGACAGTCACCCAGAGCGGGAATTGAACCCACAACCTCCAGGTCCCTGGAGCTGCGTGACTGTGACACACTACCTGCTGCGCCACTGTGCCGCAGAAGTGAAATACAAACATAATACAAAAACACATCTGTCAATGGATCTCCTGAAGGACTTAAAATCTAGATGTGTTTTACAGTCAAATATTTGGTCAAATACGGTTATTCCAGTGCTATTTAAAGCTTGGCCAAATTTGTGGAAGTGATTTTAAAGAAAGTAATTATAGGCGGAGTATTGCTAAGCCATTTTTGATGGCTTTAGCTTTTATACATTTTCTCTTCAGCATTTTCAAATCTCTTCCTGAGATTAATAAAGCAGTTAACAGTATATGCGAATGCCCTGTTGATCATCTGTAATGACCAGAGAAAATACAAAAAACCTACTTGCTCGGATCAATTTTGTAATTTAGCTAGAATTACAGAAAAGGCCTAGTTTAGTAAAAGACAGACAGTTGACTCTTTCTGGAGTCCAGCGAAGTGCAGTGATTTATCATAGAAGTGATTTCAGAGAAAACAGATCAATCTAGTATTTATTTATTTATTTATTTATTTATTTATTGCTTTGGACCTACATGGTGGTCATGTGTCATCGCTACCCAGCATTTTGTAAGCTGACTGTTGTGTTTGGTCAAAAGCTGAATCAGAATCACCATGACTGAAAGTGTTGTTTTCCTTCGTCATCGTTCTGCTTTGGTTTGCATGAAATGGCCTCCTGTAAATAATCTTCTGGGATTAAAAATGTCCTCCATAAATTCACACTAGTATCTTGGACAGTAACTCTTTAAAGTTCACTGTTATAATGCCCAACTAATAGAGCACCACTGAGGCTGATGTAAAATTATATTTTTAAAGCAGGTGACCTTGATTTACTGAAAGTATTTAGACACTTGGCTTCTTACAGACTGTTATTGAAATATTGTAATGGTATTGTAACAGATCACCGAAGGGAATAGTTCAGGGGAAAATCAAATTTCCATAATTTTCTCTTTGACCTTTATGTAGTCAATCAACCAAGACAAGTGAATCCCGTAGCTAATGCTAAAAAGTGTAGCACTAACATGAATATTGCCCATTATTTTATCCATAGCTTCATAGATAATAGTGTGTACAATATCTACTCAACACAGTGAGAGGTTAGTAGCGATTTAAGAATGAAATTAAGACATTGCTAATTAATGAATACAATCATCTATTACTTCTTTGCTAAGTTAGCTTGATAGCTCCAGTGCAGAACTTAAGAATCCAGATTCAGACTCTAAACATATCTTGGCTGATCAACTGCATTTAGGTTTGTTTTTCACTGAACTGCTCCTGTTAAACAAAGTGTTACTGTCTTGATATGTGTGTGTTTCTCTGTCTTTGTATAAAGCAGTGTATTTCTCCCTTGCCATGTCCACCTCGACAACTTTATCTGAGACGGATTCTTGTAAAGTGACTCTTTATCTTGGCCCTAGGTGAGGAGTGTGTGAGTAAACTTCCTTCTGTGTCTCTCCCTCAGTACCGCACCTATGACCCGTGTAAGCAGCTGTGGTGTGCTCACCCAGACAACCCCTTCTTCTGCAAGACCAAGAAAGGACCCCCCATTGATGGCACGATGTGTGGGGATGGCAAGGTGCTTGCTCACACACGCATTCACATACATTCAGATAGTGCCTTTGGGGACACCTGGAGATTAACATGCATTGTTTGCCTGTATAGTGCTGGGAGATATGAACACAAATCAGTATCACAATTGATTGTACATTTTACCATGATTCTAATTAATGAACGATTATTTCAGTGTTATTCATAGTTCAGTGACTCCAGTATAGAAGCGGGGATATTTTCTCTAATGTCACTGGGAGCTTGCTCCTCTCTTGTTTTTTGAGCACTGTTTATATTTGGCGTGTGATTGTGCTTTGGTCGCTGAATTTTTTTTTTCTCAATGTTTACAATTGACTTCTTTTTTGTTTTGTCTAAATTAAAGTCTACCGCTCTGTACCACAACACGTCCAAACCACAGACACTGTATTTTTCCTTGGTACAAGCTGCTCGAGACACTCTGTCAGCCTCAGCGTTTAGATTCTCCTACATGTTGCTTCCATGTGGCAGATAGGGTCAGAATCACATAACTACAGAGCGGCAGTGTGGTTTTAAAGGGACAGTAAATGAACAAACATTGGGGACATAACAAAATTAAAAAATAAACAAATAAAACAGTTTAAAAAATGATATAATCAATATATTCTGAATTTCGGGTTTAGATTAATTGCCCAGCTCTATTTGCATGTTTTTGTTCCTAATCTTTTGACTGATGATATACAGCTGCAAAAATAAGACATTTGAAAGTCAGTTTTGTGATTAATTTTTACCTGTGTTTCTCAGCACTGTTTTAAAGGACACTGTGTGTGGCTGACCCCAGACATTATAAAGCAGGATGGGAACTGGGGAATGTGGAGCGAGTTTGGTGCTTGCACTAAACCTTGTGGAAGAGGCGTACAGTTCCGCACACGTGCCTGTGACAATCCATGGTGTGTGTGTGTGTGTATGCACCTCATAAATGAATCAAAATCATTACAGGAATATGATTTTTTGGTTCTAGACCGTTTCCGCAGCAATGTCTTATTTATTCCTTGTCCATTCCTTCATTCTCTCCTGTAGCCCTGCTAACGGTGGACGCCCTTGCTCTGGCTCCAACTATCAGTTCCAGATCTGTAACACTCATGAGTGTGAGGACCCATACAAAGACTACAGGGCTGAGCAGTGCAGCTCCATGAACAACAAATTTGAATATCACAACTCTAGACACCATTGGCTGCCTTACGAACACCCTGACCGTGAGTACCTGACTAGCACAGTCATGTCATGGCACTGTACAGACTTCACACAGAAGAGTACAGACGCCATACGGCACAGTACAGATTTTATACCCTAGCGTAAAGACATAAAGGTACCATACCACACAATACACACACTATACAGCACAGTAGAGACATTATGTACCACAGCACAAACAACATACACTAGAATACAGACACATTCATTCAGCACAGTACACACCTCACTCAGCACAGTACACACCTCACTCAGCACAGTACATACATCACTCAGCACAGTACACACATCACTCAGCACAGTACACACATCCCTCAGCACAGTACACACATCACTAAGCACAGTACACACATCACTCAGCTCAGTACACACATCACTCAGCGCAGTACACACATCACTCAGCGCAGTACACACCTCACTCAGCGCAGTACACACCTCACTCAGCTCAGTACACACCTCGCTCAGCGCAGTACACACATCACTCAGCGCAGTACACACATCACTCAGCGCAGTACACACCTCACTCAGCACAGTACACACATCACTCAGCTCAGTACACACCTCGCTCAGCGCAGTACACACATCACTCAGCGCAGTACACACATCACTCATCGCAGTACACACCTCACTCAGCACAGTACACACATCACTCAGCACAGTACATACATCACTCAGCACAGTACACACATCACTCAGCGCAGTACACACCTCACTCAGCGCAGTACACACATCACTCAGCCCAGTACACACATCACTCAGCGCAGTACACACCTCACTCAGCGCAGTACACACATCACTCAGCGCAGTACACACATCACTCAGCGCAGTACACACCTCACTCAGCACAGTACACACATCACTCAGCACAGTACACACCTCACTCAGCGCAGTACACACATCACTCAGCGCAGTACACACATCACTCAGCTCAGTACACACCTCGCTCAGCGCAGTACACACATCACTCAGCGCAGTACACACATCACTCATCGCAGTACACACCTCACTCAGCACAGTACACACATCACTCAGCACAGTACATACATCACTCAGCACAGTACACACATCACTCAGCGCAGTACACACCTCACTCAGCGCAGTACACACATCACTCAGCCCAGTACACACATCACTCAGCGCAGTACACACCTCACTCAGCGCAGTACACACATCACTCAGCGCAGTACACACATCACTCAGCGCAGTACACACCTCACTCAGCACAGTACACACATCACTCAGCACAGTACACACATCAATCAGCACAGTACACACATCACTCAGCCCAGTACACGCATCACTCAGCGCAGTGCACACATCACTCAGCGCAGTACGCACATCACTCAGCACAGTACATACATCAATCAGCACAGTATGCACATCACTCAGCACAGTACGCACATCACTCAGCCCAGTACACACATCAATCAGCACAGTACACACATCACTCAGCAAGCTACACACCTCACTCAGTGCAGTACACACATCACTCCGCACAGTACACACATCACTCAGCCCAGTACACGCCTCACTCAGCACACTACACACCTCACTCAGTGCAGTACACACATCACTCAGCACAGTACACACCTCACTCAGCACAGTACACACATTACTCAGCACAGTACACACATCACTCAGCACAGTACACACATTATTCAGCACAGTACACACATCACTCAGCGCAGTACACACCTCACTCAGCGCAGTACACACATCACTCAGCCCAGTACACGCATCAATCAGCACACTACACACCTCACTCAGTGCAGTACACACATTATTCAGCACAGTACACACATCACTCAGCACAGTACACACCTCACTCAGCGCAGTACACACATCACTCAGCACAGTACACACATTACTCAGCCCAGTACACGCATCAATCACCACAGTACACACCTCACTCAGCACAGTACACACATTACTCAGCACAGTACACACATTATTCAGCACAGTACACACATCACTCAGCGCAGTACACACCTCACTCAGCGCAGTACACACATCACTCAGCACAGTACACACATTACTCAGCCCAGTACACGCATCAATCACCACAGTACACACATCACTCAGCACAGTACACACATCACTCATTGCAGTACACATCACTCAGCACAGTACACACATCACTCAGCACAGTACACACATCACTCAGCACAGTACACACATCACTCAGCACAGTACACACATCACTCAGCCCAGTACACGCATCAATCACCACAGTACACACATCACTCATCGCAGTACACATCACTCAGCACAGTACACACATCACTCAGCACAGTACACACATCACTCAGCCCAGTACACGCATCAATCACCACAGTACACACATCACTCAGCACAGTACACACATCACTCATCGCAGTACACATCACTCAGCACAGTACACACATCACTCAGCACAGTACACACCTCACTCAGCACAGTACACACATCATTCAGCACAGTACACACATTACTCAGCCCAGTACACGCATCAATCACCACAGTACACACATCACTCAGCACAGTACACACATCACTCATCGCAGTACACATCACTCAGCACAGTACACACATCACTCAGCACAGTACACACATCACTCAGCACAGTCCACACATCACTCAGCACAGTACACACATCATTCAGCCCAGTACACGCATCAATCACCACAGTACACACATCACTCAGCACAGTACACACATCACTCATCGCAGTACACACATCACTCAGCACAGTACACACATCACTCATCGCAGTACACACATCACTCAGCACAGTACACACATCACTCAGCACAGTACACACATCACTCAGCACAGTACACACATCACTCAGCACAGTACACACATCACTCAACACAGTGCACACATCACTCAGCACAGTACACACATCACTCAGCGCAGTGCACACCACACTCAGCACAGTACACATATCACTCAGCATGCTACACACCTCACTCAATGCAGTACACACATCACTCAGCACAGTACACACCTCACTCAGCACAGTACACACATTAACCAGCACAGTACACACATCTCATAGCCCAGTACACACATCACTCAGTACAGTACACACATCACTCAGCACAGTACACACATCTCTCAGCCCAGTACACGCATCAATCAGCACAGTACACACATCACTCAGCCCAGTACACGCATCAATCAGCGCAGTACACACATCACTCTGCACATTACACACATCACTCATCGCAGTACACACATCACTCAGCACAGTACACACATCACTCAGCACAGTACACACATCACTAAGCGCAGTACACACATCACTCAGCACAGTACACACATCACTAAGCGCAGTAAACACATCACTCAGCACAGTACACACATCACTCAGCACAGTACACACATCACTCAGCACAGTAAATGGATCAATCAGCACAGTACACACATCACTAAGCGCAGTACACACATCACTCAGCACAGTACACACATCACTCAGCGCAGTACACACATCACTCAGCGCAGTACACACATCACTCAGCACAGTACACACATCACTAAGCGCAGTACACACATCACTCATCGCAGTACACACATCACTCAGCACAGTAAATGGATCACTAAGCGCAGTACACACATCACTCAGCGCAGTACACACATCACTCAGCGCAGTACACACATCACTCAGCGCAGTACACATCACTCAGCGCAGTGCACACATCACTCAGCACAGTACACACATCACTCAGCACAGTACACACATCACTCAGCGCAGTGCACACATCACTCAGCACAGTACACACATCACTCAGCACAGTACACACCTCACTCAGCACAGTACACACATCACTCAGCAAAGTACACACATCACTCCGCACGCTATACACCTCACTCAGTGCAGTACACACATCACTCAGCACAGTACACACCTCACTCAGCACAGTACACACATTACTCAGCACAATACACACATTATTTAGCACAGTACACATATTATTCAGCACAGTACACACATCTCTCAGCCCAGTACACACATCACTCAGCACAGTACACACATCACTCAGCCCAGTACACGCATCAATCAGCACAGTACACACATCACTCAGCCCAGTACACGCATCAATCAGCACAGTACACACATCACTCATCGCAGTACACACATCACTCCGGACATTACACACATCACTCATCGCAGTACACACATCACTCAGCACAGTACACACATCACTCAGCCCAGTAAATGGATCAATCAGCACAGTACACACATCACTCAGCGCAGTACACACATCACTCAGCACAGTACACACATCACTCAGCGCAGTACACACATCACTCAGCGCAGTACACACATCACTCAGCGCAGTACACACCTCACTCAGCACAGTACACACATCACTCAGCACAGTACACACATCGTACAGACAATAAGACCCTTAATTTTTGAATGTACGGTGTATATTGTTTATTTTTGTGCTGTCTTGAGTTTGATGTGGATTTACTTTAACTTTGCTGTTTCATCCTAAATCTCAATCTGTCCCCGCCCCGTGTCCTCAGCTCTTGACAGCTGTTGTGTGTTAGTGTGCGTGGAGAGGTGAATATATGATTACACTGGAGCTGCCAGCTTCAATCTCTCATGTTTTTCCTACATCCACTTCCTTTGCAAGCATGACCTCATCAAGCAGATAGTGTATGGAGCACATAGAATCTCTAAAGACTCATGAGTTCTCGGCCGCTAGCCCGGGTATTACGACCACAGAAAAACAGCTCAGAGCTCAGCTCAGTGGAGACTTTCTGACTTGTACAGACCCAAAGACAACAGGAAACAGCAGAATGTGTCCAATCAGAAACAGCTGGAAGGTGTGGCTGGATTTTGCAAGTGTTTGTTTGTGTGGAATTTAAGTGCAGATAACAATTGACAGTAATACATTGTTATTAGCAAAATAATATTGTGGGCTCCAATATATAATGAGTTCCTGTTTTTTAATAGAGATTGACCTGTGGGGCCTTGTAAAACAGTCCCACGTCTTTGTGCTGGTGCTTTGGTCTTCATGGGAAACTGTGCTGGAGTTCACTCTCTGGAATATCACTCTCCCTTGAGCTTTGGAGATCATGTGCTGTGTGAGAGTATTTCACAAAGCCATGGATATTGAGAACAATTGATCCACTATTTATTGTGGTGCCAATAGTGATTGCAGCGCTCTAAACACGTCATGTTCCAGACATGCTGAAAGCTCAGAGTTGTTACGGCTGTTCTCTTTTAAAATGGTTAAATACATAGTGGTCATTGAATGTACAGCTCTGTAGATGCTCCCAAAATTTAGTTTTCAGGAGAAAGGCAGAAAAGCCCTCTGTAAGGAGGGGTCACCAACATGGATCTATGTTAAACATACTGTAAAAGAATTGGTTATAATGAATCACTCATTTGTTCCTCACTACTTTCTTCATACATTATTTAAGTAACGGACCTATCTGTATTTCTCTTGTAGCTAAACAACGCTGCAACTTATATTGCAAGTCCAAAGAGACCCGAGTAGTGGTGAACATGCAGGAGCTGGTGGAACCAGGAATCCGCTGCTCCTACAAAGACCACTACAGTGTGTGTGTGTATGGAGAGTGTGAGGTGAGTGTGTGTCTATGTGTGTGTATATATATATATAATCAAGCATAAACATGACTAGGGGGTGCCCAAACCTTTGCCTATGCCTGTACATAGTCTTTTTTTCTGTTTGCTGATTGTTCTTCTCTCTTCAGAAAGTAGGCTGTGATAATGTGGTGGGCTCAGCGCTTCAGGAGGACTGGTGTGGTGTATGTGGAGGCAACAGCACCAAGTGTAAAACCACCAGGTTAAATGTCACCTTGCCTGACAAGAAAGGTGCGGTTCACGTCGTACTCTGTCTTTCACATGTTTAACACTAGATGATTTATGA
The DNA here is from genome assembly GCF_029633855.1 of Hoplias malabaricus. Lineage (NCBI taxonomy): Eukaryota > Metazoa > Chordata > Actinopteri > Characiformes > Erythrinidae > Hoplias > Hoplias malabaricus. Next base: position 21,768,078 of record NC_089816.1, on the reverse strand, counting down.
GAATGGTTTCTATTCGCATGGTCTTAAACCCTCAATAAATCCTCCATTTTGTTGATCTCTGCTGCTCTGGCTTTAGGTGTCCTTAGGGTGCTTGATATTCCTAGAGGAGCAAGGCAAGTTCACATCCAGGAACTGAATGGAACATCTCACATTTTAGGTAAGCTCTTTTTGGGACGTTTCTGTCAGACAAATGGATAGAAATTGACAGAGAATTTAACCCTTTTTAACCCATTTATCCCTTTCTCTGTTTTTTCCACATCTGTGCAGCTGTGAAGAACAAAGCTACAGGTGATTTCTTCCTGAACTCTCACGGAGATTACCCAGAGACTCGCTCTGTCATTGAGAAGGGGGTGGAGTGGGAGTACGAGAACAAGAACAATAAGGACACCATTCAGACAAGTGGCCCCCTGAAAAATGACGTTGTTATCATGGTAAACACACACACACATGTAGGACATTAGTAATCTACCTGAAGGGTCGATTCCGCTGACCACTTTCTTTTGTCCTTGTATATGTTGGAAGGAAGAGCTTTAAGCACTAACCTCACAAAATATTTTTATGATACTGTCAAGATTTACTGGGGGAAGGGGCTGTCCATGAGCCTCGATTTGGTCTTGACCTCCCAGGATGCATTTCAAGATGTAAAATGCTGAGAGCAGGATGTGATCTTTTTGGATCTCGGTTTAGAAACATCCATGAGGGAGGGCAGGTCAAAACCGAAATAATTTTCCACAGTCCAGATGATGCTCTGAAGTTTGCCCCTTTTGTGTGGTCCTTGACACAAACCAGACATTTAGGGATGATGTAATGATGGTTAAAACATATGGAGGATGAAAGTAAGCAAGCAAATAATTAAATGTGGTATTATAATCTTAATATATATAGTTTGTACATTTATTTAATTATGTATTTCTACATATTGTCGCTGTCCAATTAAAACATGTATCTTCATTTTTATGGATGTTTAGTTTACTGCATCATTTGAAGACAGCAGCTTCACATTGTGTGAAAGTTTTATGATGAATGAACTGATAGAAATCCTCCAAAATTACCCCAAATTCTTCATTTATTATCCAGTGCTGCTTATCCAGTTCAGGGTTGTGGTGGGTCCGGAGCCTACCTGGAATCACTGGATGTGAGGCAGGATCACACCCTGGAGGGGGCGCCAGTCCTTCACAGTGTGACACACACACAAACACACACACACATTCACTCACACACTCATACCTACAGAGAATCCACCTGCCAACATGTGTTTTTGGACCATGGTAGGAAACCTGAGCATCTGGAGGAAACCCACACAAAAACAGGGAGAACACACCAAACTCCTCACAGCGGTGACAATATATTTTGTGCAAATCAATATTTATATTAATATATTTATTTATTGTTTGGCAATTTTCTTTCACAAATTTAACACAGAATGAAGCATTAAGTTTTATATTAATCCTACTACAGGGCGGCGCTGTGGTCTTAGTGCAGGTAATGTCTTTGTCTCACAGCTCCAGGGACCTGTGAGGAGTATGGTGCGTTCTCCCTGTGTCTGCATGGGTTTCCTCCGGGTGACTGTCTGTGAGGAGTGTGGTGTGTTCTCCCTGTATCTGCGTGGGTTTCCTCCGGGAGACTGTTTGTGAAGAGCATGGTGTGTTCTCCCTGTATCTGTGTGGGTTTCCTCCGGGTGACTGTTTGTGAGGAGTGTGGTGTGTTCTCCCTGTGTCTGCGTGGGTTTCCTTCAGGTGACTGTCTGTGAGGAGTGTGGTGTGTTCTCCCTGTGTCTGTGTGGGTTTCCTCCGGGTGACCGTCTGTGAGGAGTGTGGAGTGTTCTCCCTGTGTCTGTGTGGGTTCCCTTCAGGTGACTGTCTGTGAAGAGTGTGGTGTGTTCTCTCTGTGTCTGCGTTGGTTTCCTCCGGGTGACTGTCTGTGAGGAGTGTGGTGTGTTCTCTCTGTGTCTGCGTGGGTTTCCTCCGGGTGACTGTCTGTGAAGAGTGTGGTGTGTCCTCTCTATGTCTGCGTGGGTTTCCTCCAAGTGACTGTCTGTGAAGAGTGTGGTGTGTTCTCTCTGTGTCTGCGTGGGTTTCCTCCGGGTGACTGTCTGTGAGGAGTGTGGTGTGTTCTCCCTGTGTTCGCGTGGGTTTCCTCCGGGGTCCAAACACACGTTGGTAGGTGGATTGGCGACTCAAAGGTGTCCGTAGGTGTGAGTGTGTGAGTGAATGTGTATGTCTGTGTTGCCCTGTGAATGACTGGTGCCCCCTCCAAGGTGTATTCCCGCCTTGTGCCCAATGATTCTGCGACCCTGAACTGGATAAGGGTTATCTTGAATGAATGAATAATCCTAGTACTATCACAATAAATTGATAGTTAGCATTACTGTTAATTGTTGGTGATATTTTGAGGCGTTACCTAATACATAATAGCAATAATTATATCATTAATTTAATTTAACCTTATGGTAAATTGTTACACAGCTGGCGTAGTTCATGTAACTGTCCACTGTCTGTGGTTGGTTGCATTTCCCTAACTGCTGCCCCTTCCTGTGGTCCTTACTGATGATGGACTTGGTGTTGTTATCCCGTCAGAGATGCCAGGAATGTATTTTGAAAAGCCCTGTTGTGGAGACAGCAGAGTCACTGATAATTAAAAGCAGTAAAGCAGAGGACAGAAAACACGAGCCTGTGGAGCCTCCAGTCGAACTGAGGGTCAGGAAGTCTGAGGTGTGCTTTCCCAGACGGTCTGTCAGGAAATCAGTGATCCAACAACAGATGGAGTCAGGCAGAGACAGCTGAGACAGCTCGCTTCATAGGAGCTGTGGGATTAATGTATTAAACTCAAGCCCACAAACAGAATCCCTAGCAGGCATTCACCCAGTTCTGAAAAGAAGGGTGTCGAGTCCTTATTCAGTCCACAGTGTGGTGCTGTCTGTACTCAAACACACTTACTAAACCCAGTGACTAATGATGGGACAAGCCAGATGCCAGGGAGTCTGGTGGGTTTTGTGGCAATGGGTGTGAACACGTCCTTCAGGCTGGGGTCCATAATGAATTTGAGGTGACCGTGTGTCTCTCCATGATTTTCAAGACCACTGAAGGACTACTGTTCTATGGAAATGATTTGGTCTCTGAAGTAAATGCTAATGCTGTACACGTTTTCTAGATCCGGATGCATGGCTCAGATAGAGTGAACGTGTCCGTCAAATACATCACACTCAAGGACAGGCGGAACGACGGAGCCAACGAGAACAACATGGTGCCGGACAATGCAGTACCATACTCCTGGGTCGTGAAAAAACGTACACCCTGTTCCAAGACCTGTGGCGGAGGTATTTCATTTCAACATCTGTAAAAGTAGTGAGTAGGTATATACAACCAAGCATGCTCTCCCTTAAGTTTGGACTTCAGGAGTGGAATAACCCAGTCCCATTTTATTACTGAGAGGTTTGTTTTTATTTTGTACAGCTGTGAGAGCATGGGTTGTGTTTTTGTGAATGGTTGTTTAAGAGTACCAACTGAAAACGTGTTTGCAAAACAGCAGCTGGACTGAGATGCTGCGAGACACTTCAGAAGCAGCACAGTTTACGTGTGTTTAACTCTCACTGCTGGTCCTGTGTACTAAACAGCCGTGTGTGTGTGTGTGTTTGTGTGTGTGTAGGTACACAGATGACACGCTACGGCTGTAGTAAGAAAGGCGAGATCAGGGCGGTGCCCCGACGCTTCTGTGAGAAATTCAACGATCCCCCAAGCACGTTCAGTGATTGCTTCATAAGAGAGTGCGCTCAGCCAATGTACGTAAGTGTGTGTGTGTTTGGAGACATGTATAGGACACCCACAGTCCATGCAATGTTTGAGGAATCAGTAAACACATTTTAAATGAGCTTAGTTTCGTTTCAGACTTTACAATTTATATCTCAAGGTCCTGAATTTAGCAGGAAAATCTTCCACATAAAATAACATGAAAACATGATACATTTTTCCCAAGCACACATCTGACCAGTGTTGTTTAATCTCAGAGAGATGAACAAGCTTCTGTTTGCCTTCTGCCTTTTACAATGCTCAGGCTCAGGTATAGCACACAGAAAAAAAATACCAGCTGCTTCTAAATGACTGCATTTGTGTGTGTTTGTGTATGTGTAGCTGGGTGGCTGGAGAGTGGGGGGAGTGCAGTAAGTCCTGTGGGAGGTCTGGCACTCAGACACGCTCTGTTCGCTGCGTCCAGCCACTGGGCGATGGGAAGTTCAAGTCCATCCGCAGCAGATACTGCAATGACGAGCGTCCAGAGTCCCGCCGAGAGTGCAACCGCATGCTATGTCCGGCTGAGTGGAAACTGGGGCCCTGGTCACAGGTATGGCAAACACACACACACACATTTCAGATGTCTTAACTCCATACTCCACTAGAGCACAGTATTGTGCCCCTGCTTGCGGAAAGGCTCATATCTTTCTCTTCAATTAAGAAGCTGGCTAAAGGATGCAGAACAATTTGCAGACAAATACTTATAGGCAATGAGTTTTGTATGGAAGCCCTGAAGGTCAAGTTGAATAAAAAATTTTAATGTACGTGCAGGGGTGGATTTAAATAAATATTTACCTAGATGAAAAGAAGAAAAAGGTTTTGAGAAGCTAGGTGCTAAGAATTAGCATGCCGTACCAGCTTTGAGCAGTCCAACTCCATACAGTGCCCATGGCCGAAACACGAGCAAACCTGCCGTCATACAGTCACTGCATAGAAAAATTGTTCAGCTGCTGTTAATTATTTATAACTTAGTCTCAGGGACATACATTCAACTTTTTATGCAGCTTGACCTTCAGGGCTTCCGTAGTTCTAAGACAGGTTGATGTAATGATATTTTATCATTACTTTGGTAAACAATGTCAAAATATACTTCTCTGAGCATATCCTATACCCTGCATACTCTGTCATAAAGTCAGGCAAGAATTTTCGAATTGTAAAAATGGATATTTTTAGCATATTTAAAAATGATTCTTTGTGTCTGGGTTCTGCAGTGTTCTGTGACATGTGGTAACGGGACTCAGGAGAGGCAGGTTCTCTGTCACACACGAGACAACACCATCGGCCTTTGTCTGGACTCCAAACCATCAGCACTAAGACCCTGCAGAATGGATCCATGCCCCAGTGAGTGCACACTATAAACTCTGTCACTCTGTATGAAGGAAATGTGGCTAATATGGCCCCTCAGTCTCTTATTTGCACAATTAGTTAGTGAATGGTTATAAAAGAAATATGTTTAATAACTCAAAGCAGGTTGGCTGTATCTGTAATTTTAAAAGGAATATAAACAGTACCAGTCAAATGTTTGGACACGCCCACTCAGGGAGGGTTTCCTTTGTTTTGGGCCGTTTTCCACATGTTGTAAACGTACAGCATCAGTCAAAAGTTTGGACATCTTCTCATTCAATGGCTTTTCTTTGGGGTTTTTTTCTACGTTGTAAATAAATGTGGAAGACATTAAAAGTATGAAGGAACACATATGGAATTATGTAGAAAAGTGTTAAACAAACCAGAATATGTTTTCTTCACAGTAGCCCCCTGTTGGTTTGATGACAGCTTTGCACACACTCTCCGTTCTCTGTCAGCTTCATGAGGTCGTCACCTGGAACGGTTTTCAGGGAACAGCTGTGGCCTTGTCGAGAGTTAATTTTTAGAACTGCTCCCTCCTTAATGTGTTTGAGACCATAACATGGGTTGTGCAGAGGCAGGTGGTGGTACATTCTACTTCACCTATCACTAATGAGAAGATGTGTCCAGACTTTTGACTGGTACTGTATATATAAATGTGTTGGTAATTGTGGCATTTATTACTCTCTCACTCTTATTCTCCCTCTCTCTCCCTCTACCCATCTGTCTCTTTTTAGAGAGCATGTCGGACTTCAACAAGCACGGCAACTTCCTGATCCAGTGGCTTTCGCGTCATGACCCTAAATACCCAGTGCAGAGGATCTCAAGTAAAGCGTCTCTGTCCAGCCGGGCCGTCCGGCTGCTCTCTCTCTCCTCTCTCAGCTGGACCCTGCCACTGTCTCTCTGCTTTGCTCTGCTGGGAAAACTCCCATGAGCCCTTGAGCCCCCCCGAGCTCCATGCTCGTGCTTCTGTCTCCTGGTGGTAGTCCTCTTTTTCCGGGGCATCTCTGAAAGAGGGAGATTTTTCCGTCTCTCACACTCTCTCTCTCTCTCTCTCTCTCTTTCTGTAACATTCTCTCTACCTCTTTGCCTCTCTCTCTCTCTCTCTCTCTTTCTTTCTTTCTTTCTCTCTCTCTTCTTTTTGGAGCTCTGTGTTGTGAACGCTGGCCAGTCAGAAATTGTTAACAGAAAAGTTGGAAGATTGTAAGAGGATTGTCACAGGTTTGTGATTGGATCGGCAGCTAGAGGAGTCGAGGATTATTTGGGGCGGGTCCTCCTGATTGGCTGCCATCTCCGAGCTGTCCTTTCGCCATTGGTCAAGCTCAGAAGGTGGCCATTTCTAAAAAAGTGCCCAAGTGTAAGAGTAAAGAAAATGGGAGTGTCTAAAAAAAAAAAAAAAAACATTACTAAAGCTTTATTGTGAATGTGAACCTGTCACAATGAGGTCAAAGAAAAAAGAGAACAACCTTTGCTAAGTGCTCATTTCACATCCAACGTTCATTCTCAGACTGAAAATAAAAGAGCAGGCAGAGATCACACGATTTAAGCTGTAAACATGGGAAGTACTGTTGAAGTGCCATGCTGCACGCCGATGGTGACCATGAGGTGGACTGTCCAGGTAAAAAAGAAAAAAGAAATAAAACAAAACAAACAAACAAAAAAAAAACAAAACAGGGTTTTACTGCACACGGTTGATTGCCATAACCACCTCATCCTCCATCCTCTCCGACTGTTAAAAAAAACTACGAAAAAGTTCAATAAATGCAGCTTATTTGTGCTTGCGAACTTTAAAGGTACATATGAATATATTTGTATTTATAAATCTATATGAATCTATAAAATCTATATGAATACCAATAATATGAATTAATAATTTGTTTTACCATGAATAAGCTGTAGCTTATTTGCCTAACCTTTTGACTGCTATTGATCGCTTTAATCCTTGACTGTTATGTGTAATTTTTTTATTGATTTTACATGAACTACAGAAATAGGAGTATTTAATAAAACAAGTACATCCAAGTGTTTGGGGTGGGGGAGGGGGCAGATCTATATATTATGCAGGACTTGCTCAGCCAGTTGCCTCTTAGATTTTTTTCTGTTGCTTTTTTGTTAGTTTATTCTCACCTCATTTGTGCGAAGACCACGCTTCATGTTGTTTCACAGCCCTCACGCATTAAAAAAAACGATGAGCGTGTGTTATTTTTTTTCGTGTGTACATAAGTGTGGCAGATTCTCTCGGTTAGCGACGGACTCACCAATGAAAGTGATCCATGGAAATACCTCACACACCATTATTTTTGGGTTTTTATCGTTCATCGCGACTTTTCATTCTTCTCTGTGACGTCGAGCGTGAGAACAATGCCTTACACTGGATTTGAATGTACCGGCATTTTATCTGCGAAATGTTTGGCTTTACTCATAGAAACGTTACAGTGTCACACGGAACCAGAGGCAGCTTCTAAACGACAGCGTTAAAAAACCAAGCAACCGACCCACGTTACACACGCTTCAGCGCCAACTACTGGGTGGGTGTGGGGGTGGGGGGAGGAAATAAAAAAAACATCTCTTTATCACTTCAGACTTGTCATTGTATTGTGAAACACATTTCTGTTGTGACTATGTAGCGAGCTATCCGAAGTTTCGTGCTAAAATAAAAACGGTAAATTATTTAAAAAACAAAAAACAAACAAAAAAAAAAACAAAAAAAAAACAACAAAAAGACAACGCCGTGGGGCAAAAACTTGGGGAAAAGCCAGACCTCGCAGTGCGATATTGTAAATAAAACGTTGGTGTTGACTGTATTTAATAACGTTTATGACTGTTAACTCCTTACTTATCAGAAAAAAAGCTAATATTATTATATGCTATGAGTAACTGTCGGGTTACTTCTTCTTGGCCTGCTGTGTCTTGGCTGGCTAATGTGGGGGAAAACGTTTTTTTTTTTTGGGGGGTGGGGGGGTGGACTTAACATTCAGATGGACTTAACGTGCACTGCGTCTATATGCACTTTGATTTATCAGGGACAATTTATTAATGTTTTGTAAATGTTTAATATATGACACTTAATGTGTGCCATGCCAGTTTTTACATTAAGTCATCGAGAACAGATCCTGTATTTTATTTAACCGATGAGCGATTTATTTATTTATTGATTGATTTATTTATTTACTGATGTGCTTTGATTTTACCAGTGGATTGACTGGTCTCCAAGTAATGAAGTGTTTTACCAAAGTTACTGTGAACTTGTACCTTTCGATACAGTCGATTTATTTTTCTTAAGAGAACTCTATATCTATATTCTATTTAAGGAGGAGGAGTGCATCTCATTGTTTTAGTTTCTGTCATGAACAACTGCAAAATAGGAATAAAAATGTGTTAACAAAAAACAGAAGAAGACTGGCCTTGTCTCTGTGCTGCTGAGTGACAATGATTCATACATTCATTGTCAGTAAGCGCTTATCCAATTCAGGGTCACGGGTGGGTCCGGAACCTACCTGGAATCATTGGGTGCAAGGCAGGAACACACCATGGAGGGGGGACCAGTTCTTCACAGGGCAACACAAACAGACACACACACACTCACATATTCGGACACTTTTGAGTCACCAATCCACCTACCAACGTGTGTTTTTGGCGCGTGGGAGGAAACCAGAGCACCCGGAGGAAACCCATGCAGAAACAGGGAGAACACATCACACTCCTCACAGACCGTCACCCGGTGGAAACCCACACAGACACAGGGAGAACACACCACACTCCTCACAGACAGTCACCCAGAGGAAACCCACACAGACACAGGGAGAACACACCACACTCCTCACAAACAGTCACCCGGAGGAAACCCATGCAGACACAGGGAGAACACACCACACTCCTCACAGACAGTCACCTGGAGGAAACCCACGCAGACACAGGGAGAACACAGCACACTCCTCACAGACAGTCAACCCACGCCGACACAGGGAGAACACTCCACACTCCTCACAGACAGTCACCCGGAGGAAACCCACACAGACACAGGGAGAACACACCACACTCCTCACAGACAGTCACCTGGAGCGGGATTCAAACCTGCAACCTCCAGGTCCCTGGAGCTGTGTGACTGCGACACTACCTGCTGCTCCACCGTGCTGCCCGTGACAATGATGAAAGAGTGAAATCATGTTAAGTAATTTATTACCAGTAGAACCCTTTGTGTTGGTCAGAAACTGGTTCATGGGTCTGTATTTCCTGTCTCTGCTTTACTGTTACTGCCTCGCATGTCTCCTGTTTCTTTGTTTTGACGGCTTCTGCAAAACTTTAAATTTACCCCTTGTGTTTAACTCTTAGAAGTCAAGGGTAATTTGCATTGTGCAAGACCTTTGCATTGATTGAATGTATAGAAACTGCACTTTCCACTGTTGCAGTAAGTGTATCTCTAAGGGCTATCAAACTATATTTACAGCATAGGTTCCTTTACCCTGTCTGATCCCCTGAGCCCTGTACTCTGTTTATTTTGCAGGACAGAGATGTAATAGTGACCGCTCTGTGTTCTGTAAGATGGAGGCTCTATATAAGTACTGCTCGCTGCCCGGCTTCCAGAGAATCTGCTGCAAGTCCTGCAGCACTGTCAACACCACTTCAACCACTGGGTTTCCTTTAACAGTGACAAGAGTGACTAGCAGGGGGCACTCCAACTCCACAAAAAGCCCCAGTCCCACCCGTAAGAAAACCACAACACCGGCCACTGCAGCGCTCACATCTCCACATACAAGCAATGCACACAGTACCTGGTCATATACATCCTTTGCAACATCAGCAGGTACTAATTCCTACTCTTATGCACAAGCTAAAACTCCCAGCATCCCCAGCACTTCTTTCACACAGACAGGGGCGTCGTCTGTAATGGAGACCACCCTGACCCCTAGTGTCAATGTTAACTTTGCTGTTACAGCTAATACCAATGACATTAACAACAGGGTCACTGCAGCCGGAGACGTGTCACTGGACAACAGTGGTGCTCCTCCTGTGTTTCTGACCACATTGACCAGTGGAGATTTTGAAAGAGAGTCAGTGAAGAAAGCTAGTGAAGAAATAACTACATTAGAAGCACCTGGTGCCATGGCAACTGTGCCAGCATCAACATATGTCCTAAAAACAGCCATGACAACAGTTCCCATGACAACAACATCCATATCCCTCATGACAACGACCTTGACCACAGCACCCATGACAGCGTCTTCAGTTATGATGCCGGCCATGGTGACCGCAACTATGACAACAATACAGAAGCCAGCAGTGACAGAGGAGACAACACAAACTACATCTGCAATGACAGAAAAGCCATCAGCATCCAGAGCTTCCAATAAAAACGAGGAAAACAACGCTATCGAGGTTCCGCTGCAGAACCACAAGGTAGAAGCCGAGTTCTCAGAGAGCAACGTGATTCAGCGAAGGAGCCGCGTCTTCTTACGCGAAAGAACACGCAATAAACGCATTCAGGAGCTGCTGGAGGAAAAGAGGAACTTTTTACGCAGAATGAAAAGAGCACAGGGCACCTGAGCCTGGCTTCTCTTAAAGAGAGATACATCTATGCAATGTTTGAATCACACTCCGTCTTGGTGCTCGGGTTAAGTATTGGAAGAGGTCCAAACTCGGATATCTCCGTAGTGCTTCCCCACCTTCACATTCCTCAGCTCTGCAAACTGAACTGTGTGGAGCAAAACTACTAGCAAAGGTTTGCACAGTTGCTCTGTAAAGGGAATCTTGCTTTAATGTGATGTATTTTTGTAGAAACTGGGAGATTCTTCTGTGAACCATTTGGGTGATTCCACGAGGGCTTCCAGTTGAGTTCTAGTGACTATGTACATTCCTTTGCTGAAATTTGGACACTCATGGTTAAATTTATTCTGTTGGTGTCCTTCATCCTTTTCAGGGAACTTTCTTAAACATGGCTTTTTTTCGGTGCACAATTTCTATTTATTTACCAGGAAAACATTTGGAAACAAGGAATTTATTTTAGTTTAAACAAAACTATGTTTTTCATGGTGAAAATCTGCATATCTCCATTTCCCAAAATGGACAAGTGAGTAGTGCTACTAAAAAACTAAAATTACTGATATAAATTTTTTTCATTGCAAATGCTTGATAAAGCGTGATAAAGTGTGTCACTATGTTTTCAGAGCTAATTCATTCGTAATTTGAGAAGGGCGTCCCAACTTTTGCACATGACTGAGTGTACAGAAGTCAAAAGACATTTTAAACACAGACTATTCATCCTTGTAAACAGCCAGTTTCAGAAAAATAACCTGCAAATTTAATGAAAACTAGGACCAGTGTTGAACACAAAACTCAACACAGCTTAAGTACAATTTATCTTTGAAAAATAATCATTATTAAACATTTTCTGAAATCATATTTTTGGCCAAATCTTATTTTTCGGGCACTGGAAATGAATTAAATGATCTGAATGAATAAGTACATATGTTCTTAGATTCTGTGTGGAAAAATGTCACCAAACCAAAAAATATATTAATTTTAATATACAAATATACATTTTTTGTATTATTATTATTTACAAGTCACAGGGCAGTTGGGACCCCAGTTGTGGAATCACTTTTTTCTGCATTTCCATACTGACCAGATACTGCACACAAACCAGGCACATACTTTTCTTTAAACAGACACAGATTAGGATTGATATATTACAATATTAATGTAGCTATCATTCCAGGATTAATTATTCTGCTTCATTTTGCATGTAGACACAGGCTTATCACACCTTTTAAGTGTACTTCCTTATTTCTCTTTAATTCCTCTCAACATTTGCATTTGGTGTATGTTCTTAATATGTACAAATATTGTATGTACAGAAAAATATATTTTCTCAATTCTCTTAATATTTGCACAGAGGGTACAACAGCTAATCATTATCTTATGGTGCTAAAGGGAGGATGAAAATTCACTAAGCCTCATTTCACATTAATACCAAGCTTCTTTTTATAAATATCTTTTTTAATTTCTTTATTTTTACAAAATGATTTTCCCAATTCACAAAAGCAGTCCTCTGTCCTTTCTGTTTATTGATATTTATAAAAGATTAAGAAAAATAGTCATCGGAGTTTTGTTGTCAAAA